>NW_019385956.1:41259-128968 GCF_000671375.1 Centruroides sculpturatus | reverse complement strand
TTATTCACGTAATCGAAATATCTAGTGGGCAGGCGGCTAACAGCCCAGAACCGGTCCTTGACAGAGTTGTAATCTTATATGTGTGCAGCTTTCACCCAAGGTCGTAGGCTTCCACCGGCTACACCGGGTGAGGTTGGTATTCTGTAAAGCGCATGCGCAAATCTTGCTTTTCGTAATCTGAAAATACAGGAGATTACACTCCGTCACTAATATTCTAATATACAATAGCAATTTTTTGTTTTGTTTTTTTCCACGTGTAGTATAGAAAATTATAATAAGATACATAATGCGGTTATAATAAAATATTGTGCGATTATTTTCATATAATTAAAATTAATATTTATTTATTTTTTAGAGAATACGAGGGAAGCGGCGCTTCCAACGCTTCTAATGACGGCACGCCACTGACGTAAACGTTAATTAGTGTTATTAAATAAGCAAATTTTATGAATTCACCTGACCGATAGAAAATATTGTGTATGTATTTTAAACGAAACAATCAAATATAGATCTTTCTGTATTCAAACTGAGAAAAAGATCGTTCGTTTCATGAAATATAACTGTTTTTATAAAAAAATCTATTAATAGGAACGAGTTGCGTAACTTTCTCGGCTGTTGTGAGATTTTATTTAGAAAATAACTTTTATACAGTACTTTTAATTATAATAAATAAAATTGTGTGTGGCGCCATCTGTTATGAGATTTTGTTATATAAACTTTTCATATTTTTTATTATTATAAAATGGCAAAAGGTTTAATTTTAAGGGTATGAAAAAAAATTATAAATGCTAGTAACGAGTAAAATCTTCATTAACCCCGACCGTGTTGAAATATCACACGTGACCCCCGCTCTATCTCCCTACCCTCTTGACCTTTAAGTTTTTGTTTAAGTAATATTCTGCCTCTTTCATGTCCCTAATTCTCTAATCTCTTAATTATTTAACTACTTTACTTCTTGAGTAGAAGTAAGTTGAAACCGGTTACTTTGTACTTGAATATTTGTAGTCTTGGGAAAGAAGTGGAAAGAAATTTTTATGACAACGGATACATAAATCGTAAATTTGTAATAAGATACATAATACGGTTATAATAAAATATTAATTTTAATTAATTCAAACTACGTTAAAATATGAAAATATTCGCACAATATGTNTTACTTTACTTCTTGAGTAGAAGTAAGTTGAAACCGGTTACTTTGTACTTGAATATTTGTAGTCTTGGGAAAGAAGTGGAAAGAAATTTTTATGACAACGGATACATAAATCGTAAATTTGTAATAAGATACATAATACGGTTATAATAAAATATTAATTTTAATTAATTCAAACTACGTTAAAATATGAAAATATTCGCACAATATGTATTTATATTTTATAAAATGCGACGCTTCCACGGACGGCACGGCACTGGATTTTGACGAAGCCATGCACTAGTGAAGTGCGCAGTATGCGGCTTGGAGAGACCTTACTGGAAGATTGCATCTGTCTGTGACCGAAGATAGGTTATGGCAGGTAGTAAATGCTATTACAAAATTGCCTGGTAGCATTGACAGTCCCATCATACAGAACTAAATCATCGATGCCAGAATATCCGAAACATCTCCTCACTTAAACCGTGCTTCACACAGTTTTTGGGTAAGTCCTTTATTCGACCGGCGAATGACTCTACGTCCGATATTCCTATATAGAACTGGAAAAAAAAAAAACGACTCGTTAGACGAAATCACCCTCTGCCATTGAGCTTCCGTCCAAGACGGATGTTCTTCTCTAACCAGTAGCGTAGCCACATATTCATTGCTTTGGAGTAAGTAAAATCGGTGCGCCCCTAGTTCTTCGGAAGAGGCTTCCTGAAATTTGTTTTGAACATTTAGTTTAAAAACATATATCTAATTATTTTGATTTGAAACCTTACTTAATAACAATTTATTTGAGATTCACGGCATTTCAACAATAAGATATTCAAATTAATAAATACAAATATAATAGTAAAAAAAAATAAAATTTGCTTTACTATTATGGATAGAAGAGGTTTTCATGGCTAGAATCAGTGGCGTAGCTACCGCTTCTTTCGCCGAACTGGCGTCAATTTTAACATAACTGATACACGATTAGAACAACGTTAAAACTACACAGGAGCAACAATGACCTTTATCTATCGTTTGATTAGAAAATGGCGCCTATTATCACGTGACATTCTCTCGACCAATTGTAGATAGCAATTGTCAGTAAAAACCACAGAGAAAGGCTTCGTTTCTTTTATATCTAAGGCTAAGCGCCTTAAACCCGAACTGACTTTAAGTGCCATTTCTAGGCCAAATTTAATGTACAGTATTACAGTCTGTTCCACGTGTTTGCCGTAATTTTAGTGATGAATTTTAAGGCGAAATGAGTGGTTATTCTGCAGTTAATATCACAAACCATTCGAAATAGTTATTGGGTTTATCAATATTTAATGTGTATATGTATTTAATGATTTTAATTTTCAAATATACAGAGTGGGAAAGGAGGTCACCCCTAATACAGAATATAAAATGTACCCAATGAATGTACCTGTACGGTACATTCATTGGGTACATTCTATATTTGATATTATTATTCTATATTTGATATTATATATTGAGCATATCATATAAAGTGCATAACTTTGTAACCGTTCAAGGTAGGTTAATGAAGTCCTTTAGCAATCAATTCCTTGTGAAATTCTGACCCTAAATGATGTGTCACATAAACCCCTTCCCATTTACAGTTTCGGAGTTGCATTCAATATGGACGCCAACAGGATGAAGGCCGTGAATGTAACACACATCAATCTGTTTTGCCTTGGTCTAATATGTTTCTGACATAAGCGAGTTAACTTTGGGTGCATTCTATATTCTGTAGCAGGGCTCTGAAGTGACTTTCTTTCCCACCCTGTATTACACATGTCCATTGTACTTTCAGTATGCCACGTGCTGAGCGTTGGCCTAAAAATGGCACATAAAGTCAGCCTAGATTCTAGGAGCCCTAAGTTACCTAAGGCTTTACAAGATGTTTCGTCACAGACTTCGCTTTCAGAAGAGCGATTACAGTAATATTACTTTATCGATAGCAGTTTTTCCAAATTTTTTTCACATTTGATTTGCTTCAAGAACAGTAATTTTAATATATTTTATAAAGATTATCCTAATTTTTTTCTTAACCCATTCTGAAATACAGAAATAAATTCTATATAAGTGCTATTCTTAATACAGAATAAAATATAAAACATAAAAGATGAGTATAAAACTAACACATTATACGCGAAAGTAATTTTTTAAATTATATGATAAAACATTTAAGATTGATAATACACTCTTATGTATTAGATATAAAATAGAACAGTTGATTAAAAATAATTAAATACTTAATAAGTGTTTTACTTTCTTCTTCTAATATATATATATATATTTTTTTCAATTTTTGTTGAATATTTTAATACAATTCTAAACCATGACTTCAATTTATGTAGTGACTCACCAGTGGCCGAGTGGATGAAACCAATGAACACTGATAGTTGTTGGCTTCGCGCCTGGTCACATAGAGTTTTCCGTATTTTATTCACGTTAGCAACACCTAAATAAGGGACAGTTTCCCATAAAAGACCTCCCGGGATTCATTCCTCCGTCGGCATTTCGCCCACGTGTCACGTTGCCGCATACGAATAAAAAAACCCCAAACTTTAATACACGTTGTTATTAGATAATTTTTAATTGTTTCATCGTGATCTAAATCAGTAATATCACGTTTAATACAATCTTGTAATTGTGTAGCCCTCATTCTTTCATGTTTAATCTAAAAGATCCAAATAGTAATTCAATAAAGATGCTCCACAGTAATTAATAACACAGAGAATGAAAAATGTGCAGTCGACCCCCCTATAAAATCATAGATACGTTCCATTTTTTAGGAATCCGATTTCTTACGAGTCGTTCCAATCACAGCCCGACATGTGTGAAGTTTACGGACTACGGCTGATTGAAAGGTTTTCTTCCATAAAATTAATCGATTCTAGACTAATCCGACTCAACATTTCCAAAATACGTATATTTTTTTTGGAAATAATCCGTATAAACTACGCTATAAACAAAAATTTGTAGGATTACTTACCGAAGTGTGCAATTAGACATCCCCATTGCTAAAGCTTGTTTTCGTCGCGGAACAGCTCAGAAAATAGCGACCGATTTCTAACAACTTATTTTTCTGTGAAAACTTCGTAGAACTTTGGAGACATCATTAATATAAATAATTTTAATCGCCGTTGAATAAGAAATGTTTCTTTCACAAGAAATGTATAAAATTACAGTACTGTATTAGACTTACGGTACCTAATTTACATACTGTACAGACGATAGTTAGCGTAAAATCTCCGTAGCGTGGCGCCACGCTAGACGGCGGAAATTATATATTTAATTATAACAAAGTTACAATAAGTTAATATATAATTATATATACAGTACCTAATTTATATATAATTAATATATAATTATATGTACAGTACCTAATTTATATATAATTTATATAATACTGTCCAGACGATAGAAATCTCTCCGTAGCGTGGCGCTACGGACGGCGGGAAAGTAGTTCGGCTGCCCGATGACGTTTTACGTAATTATAGGAGTTTTTTACGGGTTTTTACGGATACCGTCGCAATTTTTTCGCAGTTTTATAGGAATTGTAATTATAGGGACCGTAATTATAGGGGTCTACTGTATATGAAATTAGCATATTGTAAAAGATTTAGCATTATCCATTTTCATTTGCAGGAAAATGAAATAATGATATTTCGTCATTCCTTTTTTCCACATAAAACACATTTCCTACAACAAATATTTGAATATTTTCTTTTCGTCATTTAATTTCTTATGTGCAGACCTATATGTGCAACGAACAAGAAACGGCTCATTAGAGCTGAACCTTTGCAAAATGCCCATTATAGATAGATTAGGCATATTAAACCAATGAAAACTTGTCAGTAACATAACCGAAATGGTAAACATATTCTGTTGGACATGATCTGAACAAGATTTAGCAAGATCTTCACATCCACCTTTTCCTAAGCCTGCAGAATTGCGTGTATTTTTACGTGTTCAACTGATGTAAAAGAATAGTTATCTACGTATAGTTTTTTCATAAGAACTTTCCAGAGGTTTTCCATCGGCTAATCTAGAACCTCAATATCCTTATTCTGAAACCACAAGAATAGATGCTTGCATTATCGTGCTGAAATGCAAAGGGAATGTACTGTACTACTGCTGTTGAAGAAATGACAGATGATCGGCAAGCGCTCATTCTTCATAAAGACTTTATTCGTTATTGGGCTGCAATTTTCAAAAATTGTAGACATAAATTTCCACTGGCATCCGTCTGTTGTCTGTCTTTCCTTAATCTCAAGAATGGGGTTAGATAGATGAAAGTGGAACCCAGATAAGGAAAGCTTAGGGGCAAGAGATCCGATTAACTATATACGAACTTTCGGTTGCACCGGAAGTCACGTTATTTCAATTCGAAAATTTTCGGAGTTAGATAGAAGACCGGCATGGCTCTATTGTTAATAGGAAAAGTGTGATGTACAGGGGTAAGACACTACTAAAATTGAGAGCATTGTGACGACGTCAATAAATAATCGCTCGTTATATATTTCTGCTTAAATTTAATATCCAAGAAATAATTTTAATTTTTGGAATCAGTTTTTGTTAGAAAGGTGGATTTTAATAAATTCCAATTAATTAGCAACATTATTTTAAATTTGTCATTATTTTAAAATTTATATTGAAACATTTCCGATGTTCTAAGTTAAGGTACAATAAGATGGGAGCTGTTGTTAATTCCTATTTAGGCATTATGTAGCTTAAGTTAAGAAAATAAAAACTTATTAAGAATATTACTGGAAAAAATTAGCATAAATTGCTAAGTTTTCCAAAAACTTACCAATTTATAATAAGTAAATAAGCAAACTTTTAATTTTTTTTTAATTTTCGCTTATTTCTGCTCTATATGTATTAAAAGAGTTTTTTCCATACCCAATGTTAGAGTGTGTGGGGCACGATTTTGTTCATCCTCATTGAAGATTAATAATTCCTGTGCTTTTTATCGAAATTTTATGAAAATTTGCAGGAAGGTTTGTGTATTAGGGGTTGATGATATTTTTTTTTATAAAACCTATCCCTATCTTTAAAGTTGAGTTGTTTACCATTTTATAATATTTAAACACACACAAAAATTATTTCTGATAAAATATCGTAACAGATGGCACCACCAAATGTTGCCGGATAAGCTAAGAAACTCGTTGCTAAAATTTTTTTTATTTGTTTACTCTTTCCTCCATGTGGGTACTAATTGGACTTTTTAATCATGTTTATGAATTCGGCCAATGCGGTGGCCGTGTGGTGAGAGATGGCACCTGACATACCTGGACAGATCGCCCATTAAAGTTTCTTGATAGTCACAATCCTGATTCGATTTCGGATCTCCCAGAGTGGCAGGGTGGCCTTTACCATTTTCAGCCTGATTTATCTGGGTTAATTTATCCATGAAAACTTTCTAATTATGATTGGAAAAGTTTTAATTAAGGGTTTCTATGCAAAACAAAATAATTATATTTTTTATTTTACGTTCGTTTGTGTAATTGTATAGTATTTGTGATTTTTTTATATTTCTCTTTATCTTGAATCACTTTATTAGATCATTGGAATATCAGGAATTAAATTTGATAGCCCCTGAGAATTGTATTAGCTTCTAACTTCTTGGTTCTTGGTATTCTTGGTTAAATATAGCCTATTAATAAAACATATTTTTATTAACATAATATAATAAATACATTAATATTCAATATATATTTAATAATTAATAGAGAGGCTGCGGCCGACGTTTTCAATGCGAAAACGTGTACGTCGGACGTTCAGCGCCGCTTTCCTATAAACCTAGAAGTTTGACAATGGTGTTTGAATAGTCAGTGGAATCACGCTCGACATTCCAAACACCATTGCCAAACTTCTAGGCCTTCAGGAAAGCGGCGCTGAACGTCCGACGTACACGTTTTCGCGTTGAAAACGTCGGCCGCAACCTGGATGTATCCTGATCGCCACAATACGAACAGTCTGGTGAAGCTTGTAGGTTTCTAGAACAGAGGAACCCGTTTAGAAGGGCAGTGTCTGTTCTAAGGCGGGCCAAGAGGGTCTCCGCGTTCTGAGAAGCGTGCCTGTAAGGCCAGGGAGCGAAGGATCTGAGATGATCTCGTCCTTTATTCCGCAAGTTCGCTTACCACAATTCTGCGATCCCTATTTTTTGTTTTTCTCTATACTCTCGGATTAAATCGCGGGGCCGTAAGTGACCTACGCCAACAGCCTGAAAGGGTATCCGCGCTCGCGGCTCTGTCTGCCGCCTCGTTAATGCCTATTCCCACGTGGTCCGGGATGCTGACTAATATTGTCCGCAATGTCGATAAGAAGTGCCGGGGACGAGAAGATACAGGAAAATACTGTATTGCCTATCGCCTGTATGGCGGACGTACTGTTGGAGCATATGACCGACGGACCATCTAGGCTTGAGCTNTACCGAACCAACCTTTCCCATAAGAAGTAATGTAAAAATGATTAATCCATTCTCATGTGAAAAAAAAAAAAATGGTTGTCTTGAAACACCTCGCTTTCCTGGCTAGTTCCTGCTTGATTTTTCATGAGATCAGCATGTATCTTTTTAGCTTTCTTGCAACTAAATGGTTGTGATACACTGTCTCTAGCACACTGTTTTTCAGCTATCCAAAGCAAAAGCAATTTCTCGACACGAACTAATGTCTTTGATCTCTGTTTAGAAATTGTTTTAACCCCTTTCGCAACGTTAGCAGATTTAATAATGTCTTCATTTTTCACGATTGTCGATATCGTCGTTCTCGGAATACGGTATGCAGCAGTTAAATCTCGAACACGCATACCGCTTTCATATTTCTCAACAATCTCTTTTTTCAGTTCCATTGTGATTCTAGTTAATTTTTTAGTTTTCTGTTGCTTTTCATTTGCCTTTTTGCAATTCACCATTAATAAAACTAATTAAATTTTGCTTACAAATTAAAATCAGAAGAAATTTAACGAAGTTATAAACCGAGGCACCGCGAACGTTTAGTCTGGCCTACTACACCGATAGTGCTACTTGTTCATAGATGGCGCGTATAATTAAATTAAATTAAGTCGTATACCGAACAAAAGTCGTATACCGAGCAAAATTTGTTTTGTCCAAACAGGACGTATTCCGAATTGGACGTATTCTACAGCAAACGTATACCGAGGTACCACTGTACTCTGTTTTGTTTATCACTAATGCATGCTGTTAAAACAAGTAGAGTATGTATTATATTATATACAGAGTGTTTCTTAATGTAGTAAATAAGTTTGACATTTTATTGTGATTTTACTTTACTATTGATATAATACTTCTTCACAACAAATTTCAAATACATATGAAGATAATTGTTTGAGATTTGTTGTGAAGAATGCTGTAACACTTCAATTTTTGTCAGTATCTACTGTATAAGTTTTCAATATGTCCTCCACCTGTGATTTGACACACATCCCTACGAAATTCCTTCGATATGTTTTTCAAAAAATCCTCATCGACTAATTCCTAGTTCTTTAGTCTCCAGTCTGATTGATTTTTTAGAATTATGCACAAACAGTTCGTGTACTAGCTTAATAATTTCATCACTAATCTTTCTTCCAGTAATTCTCTATATACATAGACAATTCGATTTCACTGAACAATTTATACTACGTGTAAATCATTTTTCTGCTTGGGGCAGGTAGAAACCACGACAACCATACGAAACCATTCTAACACTTGAGTAACTGACTTATTTGTCTCATAAAATTTTATATAGAGCCAACGAGAGGGAGTGGAAACCAGGGTTGTAGTCCATGTCGGAAATTTGTGTAATAAAATTTAACTATGAAATTTATATAATCAATTTATATAATTTCAAGTGAGTAAAGCAAGAAATAAACATGATAAACCGAGAGAGTCACGTCAGAAGGTATAGAGGGGCCTGAAGACCCTAGCTCCAGGACCCATAAATCACTGGCATTGTATATATAAATTATTCTCGGTCGTCACAAGTCCACTACGTATTTTTGTATTTTATTACAGATTTTTTATAAAATAAAATAACACTTATATCAAAATATTAAATATATTTAGCAAGTAAATTCTCAATAACTGTAAAAAAAAAAAGTTTAATAAATAAACTAAGCAGAAATAAAAAATTAATAAAAGAATAAAGGCTACTTTATTGATATTTCTTTTATATGTAACAATTAAATAATGTTTATAGCTATATAAAACAATAAATAGAACATTGTAAAAAACAAAATGTTTTATACATATACAGTATTAAAATATAAATAAATATTTACTTGATTTAAACGTTAAAACACATGGAAAAGTTTAAAAAATACCTCCTGTCTTATTAACAAGTAAGACAGGGTAATTTACTACTTGTATTATGTTGAAGGATACAAAACTATACAAAATGAATGAATACATGTCATGTACTTTAAATTAATTATTTTTAAAATGATAAATAATAATGCTTTAAAGTACTTGTATCAAAGATATTTACATGCCGACAATTTTCTTTGTCAGTTCTTAAGCATTTATCATAATTAGTTTCTCCGTTCTATAAACTTAAATTGATAATAACGATAAAAGCATCTCTTAGTGATTATCTATTATTACGTGGAATTATCTTTAAAGAAAGGATATATTAAAATACACGTGTAAAATTTATATACATATAACATAATTTTTTAAATAAAATTATTTAGTAAATTGTGTTCGATATATATGTGTATGAAGGGAATGTTAGAGATGACCTATCACAATTGTTAGCCCATTTCTTTCCTAAATTAAATAAAACAATACGCCTTTTTTTTAATATTACGTTATTTTACATAAAAGAAAGTAGATTTTGAAATTTTCTATGGCTGGGGCTCTTACTAAATTATCTCATTGGGTTCAAGACAAGGTTACTAAATAATATACTGTACGTAAACATGACACTTCCTAATAATTCTACTCAAATTATAAAATAGGATATAAAAATTATAAACATCGCCTACATATTGACGACAATTTTATTAATAATAAATAGAAAAATATTTAAAAATTTTTATAAAATAAACAATTAACAAACGTGATCGTATTAAATGACACTTTCGTCCAGTAAATGTATTGTTTAAATCGTTGTTTCATTAAGAATTATTTTGCAAATTTATAAAAAGGAAACATTTGAACCTTATTTAAATTCTACGCAAATCCTTGTTTAAACCTTACTTAAACCCTATGCAAACTTCTACATAAACTCTATTCAAACTGTGCATGAAAACTTGCTTAAACTCTACTTAAATTACATTAAACAATATAAAAATTTGAATATAAAAATTTCTTTAAATCATATTTAAATTTTTGATAAATCATGTTTATTATATTTCCTGAAACTAAACATATTAATGTGGCTTAAATTGATTTTTAAATAAAAGAGAAAAATTATTACTATTTATTTTATTTAATAATTATAATTAATATTATGGTATTAAAATACAATTGGTAATTAATAAATATTTTATAATCTTTTTATAATTATAATTAATTTTAAAAAGTTTATTTAATCAATTCTTAATATGTGTCGCCATCTATCGGCAATAGAATTTCAAAACGTTGCCATAATTTATTTTTTTTTATTTAATATTAAAAAATATTTATATTTGCCTACTCGTTTATATTTCTGAATTACTTTTTTACATTAAATTATAATTTTTTGTTACTTAAAAAATATTTTCGACACTTTATAACTTGAAGTAAATGTTAGGGATCTCTTATAGGCTTACATCTTTTTATTGCTATAAATTTAAGTTAAAATTCAATTTATTAAAGTAATAATATATTATTTTTAGACTTCTTTCTGCTTGATTTGTTTTTAACTTATTTATGAAAATTAAATTCTAGAAAATAATCTTAATTTTTAAATTAATTTAAACAATTTTATTTTAATAAATTTTAAAATATTTATTTTTATATTAATATCTGCATTTTTAAAAACTTACATTAAGTAAAGGATTGATTGATTGATTGAATGCCAGGCACTCCAGCCATTGGTGTAATCAAGGAGGATAAAGGCTTTAAACAGTCCAAAAACAAGAATAATTTAAATAAAAAAATAAAACAAACTTTATTTTTTAACAAATTTCAATTCAATACGGTTGTATTTTTGTACCTGTAATGTAATTTTTTTTTTGTTATTTTGAGGTCTATGTTAATAAAAACTAAGAATAAATGCGATTGTAATTTAAATTTATTTAGTAGTTCTTAGCAAATTTAATTCCTGGCACGTCATTTTCATCAACACATTGTAAACTATATAACCAATCATAATTACGCCCATTACGGGCGGGTCTGACCCGCAATGGGGACCACCAATATGAGTAAGAGACGGGGAACGATGTCTCAATACGTGGGTCGACCGTCATAAGTAATAGCTAAAGAACGCCCCGATTCTTATTGACCATGATAAATTATGAAGGTCTGGACTGGATTCGAACCCGGATATTCTAATATCTTTACCGCGTGACCATCTGACTGACCAAATTAAAGAACTATCGTTACGAAAATAATGGATAAATTTAATTTTTTTTTCTTTTTACAAAATAATAGACTTACCTTGAAACTTGTCTTGATATCTTTAATAAAATTCCTTTTTTTTAAAGAATTAAAAAAATATCTTTTTTACTTAAATGTAAAGAAAAATGCATCTTCTTTTAGCAGAAAATTTAAAATGTAATTATGTTACCTATATACTTTTTATTCAGTCTACCTCAATATCTAATATAGCCTATATTAAGATGTATGTAGCTGTAAATATATAACTATAAAAGCTATATAGATATTTAATATATATAAGCTTGCTAAATCCTTCTCTCCATAAAAATGTTGCATATTGAAGATGCTCTGGTGAATTATTACAAATTCATTTTTTCACAAGTAAATTACTTTGTCGTTGCGTGACATTTTAAAGGCTCCAGTAGCTTGCACTTCATTTAACTGCATCTTCTCACGTGTAATACGGCCAATAGCATATAGCATATTTCGTCAAGTCGCAACAATTTTTGTACATTATCTATTATACTTACTGAATCTTTTTTTTTTATTACAGTACCATCATTTGTTACAAAAAAAAAACAAAGTCTGATATGTAGGAACATGTTAAAACAGTTTATTTCTAGATCCACCGGTTTGTTTGCGATTCTAGTTTTTGTTAAATGTATCAACATCTTTCGGGATTAACATTTTTAAATTCGTAAATCCGAAATTTATAAGAGAGAATAATGACGTAATTTAAATAAGAAAGGATTATTCAAATACTTAAAAAAAATATTTGAATTTATAAGGTTGTTTTTGCGCATTAAATATCGTTTATTTATATCTTTAAAGAAAGGATATATTAAAATACACGTGTAAAATTTATATACATATAACATAATTTTTTAAATAAAATTATTTAGTAAATTGTGTTCGATATATATGTGTATGAAGGGAATGTTAGAGATGACCTATCACAATTGTTAGCCCATTTCTTTCCTAAATTNTATATTTTAAAAAAAATACTGTTAAAAAAAGCAAATAATTTTTTAATACAAAAAAATTCCATAAATAATTTTTAATGGCGCTAATGACGCCATTAATCTGTAAAAATTAATCACTCCATCTAGTGAGAAATAATGAAAATAGATTCGGTATTAATAATTTAAAGCGATAAATATTGTCAACGATCACACAGAATGGAATTGCTATCATTCTGGAGCGAAGTACAAATGAATGGAGTTCTTTATACGTGGTCATAATGAATAAAAACCTTATATCTAGCCCTAGATATCTCTACCATTATAGATAATATTTTTGTTGAACAATAAGTTACATCCTGTTTCAACTTCAGTTAACTGTGACAATTTTTCTTAGCTAACAGATCAAAGAACTACGGTATTCACGGATCGTAACCCTCCACCGAACATTGGCACATAATAGTAATGTAGAGGGGAGGGGAAAAATAGAAAATACGATTGTAAATTACTATTGTGCAATTAATTCTATAAGTATATTTTATTTATCTGTAAAGAAAAATGATAAATCCGGTGTTAATAGGAAGTACGCTAGCAGTTCAAGTTCGGTTAGGTTGGAGCATGACAAGAATGTGGCATTTTAACATGACATTGTTTACTCGGGGGGTTCAACGCCGATAGTTCTTGGAACCAAGGGTTCTTTGGCTGATCTGATGAGGCCCTGAGGGGGATAGAAACAGTGAGGAAAAAGTTCGGCAATTGAAGCAGACTGCACGGCTCTTGCACGGTGACATTTGTAGCTGTAAGGGTTTATTTGTCCGGAATTTCCGCATTAAAGAATACTGTAATTTTTTTATATATCAGTTTTTAAAACTTTTATCGGCGTGTTTTAATTTTTAATGGCAGTAATTGCCATTTCAATTAAGTTTAAAGCGTCAAAATCAATCGTATCAGGTATATCAGTCAAGGTTCGACTGACGACACTCGCTGCGTTTTTTCCCCCTTCCCTCCTTGTTTTTTTTTACTGTATTGACATCATTAACACTGACCGAAATCATGTTATCGTCAGGAAATTCCTAACTGGAGTACACCACCGTGTGATTAAATAGGAGAAAAACGAGAAGCATTTTCCTTAACCTCAAAATGAGTTTTGTGGTTCCGCTCACGTGATTCGGTAAACCTCCTTTAATTTTTTTCTTCTTTTTTCTTAAATAGATAAAGGCGGAATCCTTGACGAAATCTCGACAATTAGAAAACCCCAAAAATTGCTCAAGCCTCCTAAGTAAACACTTCAAATGAGTCAGTGAAAGCAAAATGAGGGCGTCTCGATGACGTCAACACCCACTAAAGTCACGTGCTCGACCTCAAGGTCTCTTTACTCCTGAAAAAGGGCGTAAATGGCGCCTAAATTTGAGCAAAATTAGTTTTTAATTATCTTCACTACATTCGTTTTCAGTTAATAAATCTCGGAAAATTATCTCATTACGTTTTTATTTAGTAAAGGACGTCAAATAATTATACTAGTTCGTTATGTGTTACAGTAGGTAGGGAAGAGGAAGAAAGGGGTCGAATTAAAGCGTTTTTAAAAGTTTAAAATTAAAGACTGTCCCTTCTTTGTAAAAAAGTTAAGATATAATTTTACAACCTTCTGAAACATTAGCTATGTATCTATTTTCAAAACCTTTAGTTCTAGTGTGTCATCCATTGAAAATGCTATGCAGAGAGTCCTTGAATGATATTCTTACTCATCTTTAATATGTTGTATAGTACGTGGGAGATATCTGACCTCTTCGGTGCACAATATAATTTCTTACTACTATTCATTATACGTAGGTCACGTGAATCAGATATCCGGTGACGTAATTGGAGAAGTATTTTCGCTTTTTCACTTAACCTCAATGAATAAAATAATATTCATTCATTAGAAAGCGGATTGGAATTTTTAAAAATATCATTCCGTACTTTTAATTACATGCTATATATATATATAGGCTATATTTCAATGTAATTTTATATAAATTTAATAAATATCTAGATTTTTATATACTGTATAAGAATGTAGACCTTATTAGCCAAACCACTCTCCTTATCTGACAAGTTGTAAGCAAGGTTTTGATTATTGGTAAGGCTAAGATGGTGGCTGCACATGGTGATAGATTTGACATACGATCCTGTGGACTAAATAATCATCAACAACTTCGCCAACAACTGAACTAATTGACTGTGATGTGTCAGGTCACTTATCTTCACATAACAATTTTTCTTTTTGTATTGCCTTGTCTTAAAATACTTTCGACCCAGCAATAGAAAGAACTTTGATAAATTTTCGTCCTTCTTTAACTATAGAAATCGAAATAAATTTGACTAATTTTCTGCAAATCTTTACACCCGCGAATCAAGTAACTGTGCAAATATATTCATTACACTTAGAAAAATATATATATATATTTTTTTTTTAAGATTAATTATCTTATTAGAAAGTGGTCTTTCTTCTTTAATTTTAAAACAAGAATTGTAATTAAAGTATATTTAAGTAAAGAGATTTTATAAGAAATATCAACTGGATAGAATAAAAAAAAAGGGGCATAAAGGACAAAATCTGATGTTGATACATGTCAGTTTTAAAAGTTTTCAACGATAACAAATAACAGCTGGCTGTATATCGTATGTATACGTCTTGGTACAGTATAGCACTGTATCGAAATGTGTAAAAGCATATCAGACTTTCGAAAAATAATTCGTCAGATAAGTAGATAAAAAGGAGAGTATACGTAAACAATAATATGGGTACGTCCACATTTAAAAACTATTTAAAACTGGAAATAAACACTAAGTTCTTTCGTGCCAAAATAAGCGAAGAAGAGAGAGGAAAAAAAAAAAAAAGTATTTTCACACAGCTATTTTCATGACATTGACAACAAATGGGAAGCAAGCAGGCTAACCAGGATGTATTGCTGTGGTATGCAATGCCGTAGGCCATAACGTCGACCACCTTTCATTCAGATTTCTCCATTCAACCTTAAGGCTTCAACGTCTAGAGACCTCGCTGACCTTGTAGCGCACGCGCATACCACTATTCGGAGACTGCGCACTAATCACTTCCGCCCCCTCCCTGTTCATTCACCATTTTTCGGTTTTGCTTTTGACTCTTATTTATATTCGTTCGATAGCGATAATTTCCAGAGAATTTTTTTTTCCTGATTGTAACTTTACAATCTTCAGATATCTGCGTGTAACGTTTATCCCTCCGCCCCACAAAATACTTCTCACATCCTCCGTGGGGAAGGACGAAAGCCCTGCATGTAGTGCAGGATCTGAAAACATTCTCATCCCAAATGGTTCCTTTCCTGTGTATATAAACTAATCTCATTCGTTGAGCCATTACAGAAGAATAAAAATAGCCTATTATTTTTGTGTTAATTGACTTTTTTTTTCGTGTAAAAATAATTATTTTTATTAATTAAAAAAAAACACTTTCGATAGTTCATTTTTAGGATTAATTTTTGATAATTTTGTCACGTTTTAAGCGTAAATTATCGCAAAAATTGCGAAAAAAGAATGTAAAAATTAGTTAAATCTCCGATGGAATTTGTCCTATTTGAATTATTCGCCGCCCACTTATGCAAAATAATTCCATTGTTTCCTAAATTCCACGCTGAAATGAATCATGTGATTAGTCATTTACAACTTTTAGTGATTCATAAGCTTTTAATATACCTCTTAAAATAATTCATAAAGTTTATATGAAGCTCGCAAGAAGTACCTTAAGACGAAGGGATAAGAAGGAGAAGAAAGCAGACTTTTCTGGGATTTATTACTGAAATTTATAATTTATTCTTGTGTTAAACAACTGTAAATTAAAATCAGATTAATATATAAAAATCGAATATAGTATACAGTGAAGAAGAAGAAGAAGAAGAAAAAAAAAAAGAGGCAGAAAGATATCGGCCTTGAGAACCGTCTGCGTTCCTTCCTAGCAGACAACTTACGTTTAGTTAGTGGCACAGGGAGTGGGCTTTTGGCCAGCCTGTTATGTCAGCAAAGGCGATATTTTTAGGTCTGTCTGCCTCACTCAATTCTAACATGGTTTTTTTCCTGGTCCCTTTTTCCAGTCTTGTAAGTTTGTCTGTTCTCCCGACCTGTTGGAAGATACTGAATTTCTTCTTAGAAGGAAGTAAGTTGACTTACATATATATATATATATTTCTTTAAAATTAATATTTACATTAGAGTACTTTAATCATGTAATATTAACTATAATTCTTAATTTTATTTATGTATAAGAATAGATAGATAGATTTAACATAATAATAAGTTTATTTTATGCTAAACTAGAATCGATGAAATAAAACTGTGTAGACAGGATTATTATATTTAAAAGTAATAATAATAATAATAATAATAATCTAATAATTCCAAAAATTATAAACTTATAACAGGTTTTTATTAGTATAAATGCTTAAACATAAGAAGCTAGTTATAAAATTTATATTTTTAGTCCCGAATATGCTATGATATAAAATAATTAGAATATTTTAATATAAAATTAAATAAATTATAAGTAAAACTAATGTAATAAGGCTATAAGATTAGTTAAAATATCTTATTATTGATATAAATTAATATATAAATATATAGGCCTATATATAAGTTAATATACAGTACAATAAAGTAAAACTTTTTTTACTTTTAAATATTAACAAATATTTTTATTAATAATTACTCTTATGTGTAGAACAATCCTTTAAATGTACATATTTTAGTACGTCAGTTTGTCTGTTGTGTCAAGAATTCCTCCTAAATAGAAAGAGATACGACTACCAAATTCGTAGTATATTCTTTCTAAACATAAATATACAACGTTTAAATGTATAAATTTTGATTAAATTAATTTAATTAGAACCTCTTAAAAATTTAGATATTATTTTACATCGTATTATCGATTAAACAGTGTGAAATTTTAACGAATTTCTCATGGATCGAAGAATCAATTAATATATAATTTATATATTTAAATTTCTAATCCTTAGGTAATTAATTATTTTTAAGTACATTAATCGTAAATTTATTAAAATAAATTTGTCTTTTTAAAGTCATTTATAATATATAAAAACATAAATTTATTTAAGAGTATAACTAGATTTAAGTAATGATTTTAATATTTAATTATTAAATAAACTTTTTAATTAAATAATAGTTAATTAAATGGAGAATTCGAGCAATGTTAAAGGTGTTTAGAATGGCAATTTAAATTCTGAATTAAGTTTTAATTAATTGTTTAGAGAATAAATTACAAAATAATCTTTTAAATCTCTTCTAATTTATGGTAAATAATACTTTTTTATATTTAATTTCAGGGAAAAAAAAAAGTGTGAGGATTTAACGCTTTGGATATGATCTAATGTGTTTAGTGAATGATGTGGATATAAAACATAAAATTTGTATACGAAATTTATTAAGAAGTGCAGCAATCAAGCGGAAATATTTCACGACTAAACAGCCGCCATATTTCACACTAAATTGGCGTAAAATGAATTCAAGCATGGCACTGATATCACCATAGTTGACCTATGAATTAGCTAACCTACAATGCGTCGAACCATCTTCATTCATAAACTGGTAGCAGCCTCGTACCAGTTCTGTGGTATGTAGAGAATGTAAAGATCTCTACCAATCACAGTACAGGTCGAGTCGTTCAGAAGGCGGAGTCGAAACACATTACACTGCGTCGGTCAAGCCATTGCTAAAGTTTGTTGTTGATTGACAAGTACGGATGTTAGCATTCTATCCGACGTGATGAAAAGTCGACAAATATACAGATATAAGGTAAGTTTATTATATTATATTATAAGAATAACTTCTTAATATGTCGTTATAGAAAAAAAAAAGTTCACTTGGCAAAAGGGCAAAGAGAGAGAGAGAGAGATTAGGATGAGTAACCGGATGTACTATACACACGTCTCTCATAACTACACAGCTGATGAAGTTAAGATATTCGCCATTTAATATATATACTCGGGTTGATAAAACGTGTAAAATTACATTAAAAATTGGTGCTAGAATGTGCGTCCAAGTTCTTTAAAATCCGTGTTTGGAACAGGTTTCATATACTCGATATATGAGATGTATTTTTTTTTTTTTCCTTGCTTTCTTTTGGGTTTTATTAAATTCCAAGATGTTTGATTTAGTTTTATACACGCGTTTTGTGTTAAGTTCTTTGAGATTTGTGATGGCCGACAAATTCCAGTTCCACCTTAGAGCCATGAATGCCCAAAGTATGCAGTCACCGAAAAAATTGTGGATGTGAACTGGAAACCGGTGATGGTCTCTCCCCTCTCTTTCTGCTTTTAATTTCTCTACTTATTAACAGCCATTTCGCTTGTTTAAATCTGGTTAAGTGTTAAGTACTTTTAAACTTTAAAGCAATAATAAGTTTAAAAACAGATAAGCTTAATCCTATTTTTTGTAATGATAAGCTTTAATAATTTTTTTGGTAAATGATTTTTTTTTATTTTTATTTTTTTTTNATATAATTAATTTAGTTATTTTATTAAACGAATTTTTCTCTTTAGTATCTTTTTAAATACTAAAATTTAAAAGAGTTTAAGATATAATTGAATATACTTTTGAAGATTTAAATGAATCTTTAGCATTGATAAATCAAGTTTTGTGTTAAACTATATTAAAAATCGATTGTTAACATTAAGATTAATCGATGGAATTGTGATTAATAAGAGTGAAATTAATAGGAATTTTTAAGTGAAAAACTTTCGATTATGTGTCAATAATCTGGATCAAGTTGAACATATATTTGAATCGATTGTGAGAAGAGATCTAACAGGAAATTTGTGTTCAGGAAGTTGCTTATTATTAAGTTATGACCATCTAACTTTCCCATTGTATGTGGATATACATACAAATGTTTATTTTGTTCAACACTTTAGTTTTAATACATAATTATCTAATAAATAACACTTATATAGGAATATTTTACTTCTACATTATCAACTGTGAAATCTAATTTCTTAAATTCTTCATAAAATATGCATTTTTAAGCTGTTTTGATAAGCGCGCACATTTAGTAAATTACGCTCTAAAATTAATACATTTTTAAAATATTTTATACATTTATTTTGGCGTATTGTAGCATTAAATGACTAAATTGTCGTAAAATTTGCATTCACGAATGTTCCATTTAATTAAAAGTTCAAGCGTGTTGGCCTGTAATAGGGATGCATATTTAGTACATTCTACGCTAAAAATTATTGTTTTTTAATAATATATTATTATTTTATACATTCGTTTAGGTTTTCTGTAGCATTAAATTAGTAAACTTTTGAAAAATTTGCATTCAGAATGCTGCATTTAATTAAAGTTTTGGCGTGTTGGCCTATGATACGCTATGGAAGAGATGTTAGAGGCGAGGTGAAACTGTGTGGAAAAAATACTCATTATTGAACAATCGTTCCGCTTGAATGCATTATTGTCTCACATGAGAGATGCAGTAGATAGAGTCGGTCTTGTAGATTTATTTAATTTTATAAAATTAAACTTTTTTACACTTAAAAAATAAAATTATAATAAGTTCTAAAGAACAGGTTAAGCCTAAAGTCGGATTTTAATTCGAATACATTTTAACCTTATTAAAGACTTTACTAATTATCTAATTGATTTGAAGACTCAATTAAATGGTTTTTAAAACCGGTTCCATTATCAAAATAATATTTTAATATTAAAAAAACTGTATTTAAATTAAATTTATGTATAGATTAATTCCAAAAATTAAGATAGATAATGAATTTTGCTGCAGTTTTAAATTAGTTCAACTTAATCTAAAGCAGGGAATTGGTTATTAAATATTGTTTATTTAGTCATAAACTGTTTATAAAAATCTTAATTAATTTAATAATTATATATTTAATACGCTATTTATTAAAAAAATAGATAAAACATGAAGCCATACTGAATAGGGATGAAATGTTGAATTTGTAATTATTTAAACTAACTTTATTTAATTGTTAATAAAGTTATTACATTATATTAAATATAATATATATTTTAAGCTTTAAAACATTTTAAAAAACATCGTAAATTTTTAAAATTAATCAAAGATTATTTAATATAAAGTTAGAGTAAATATTATAGAGACATTTTTAAAAACCTTAATCAAAGCGAAATAAATTCTATTTTTTATTCTTTACTTTTTAAAATATCAAAAACTATATTGTTTTTATAGACTTATATTGTTTATTTATAGATTTTTAGGCTATTTTTTTAGTGATAAAAGAAGAAATTTTGATGATATTTAAATTTAAAAGTTCCATTCAAACAATGAGAATTTCTTAAAAACTTTTAAATATTTTATACTTTTTAATACATTTTTATAAGCTTAAAAATATAATTTAAGTCTACTGAAATTAAATGAATAAAACTTTAAAGTTAATTATTCAAAAATTAAGTTAGAATAAGCAAAATTTAACTAAAATAAAGGGTTTGATTTAATTTAAGCAGAATAAGTTCTTATAACGTTATAAATAAAATTTTTAAAATATATTTTTAGTTAATATAGATAAAAATTTGCGTAAATTAAATAATAATTATTTAATTCGAGCAGAGATTTGAAGCGTATGATACGAAATATAAATCGAAACATCAAAATGAAACTAGACGATTTATATTAATCGAGTTAACAGCATTAATATGAATCAAATCCAATCGATATCAGAGATTATTTAATATTTGCGCTAAATACTTCAATTTAATATAATTTATAAGTGGGGCACAGGAGTTATACATCCAGTCGTGCGAAGAGAGAGGTGTGGCATTACTACGTTGTTGATTAAAACAACATTTAGAACATTCGATACGAAAATATGTATTTAAAAAAATTTTTTACGATAAAAATATATTTAATAAATTTTATTAAATATTTAATTTTTTAAAAATATGGTAAGGAAAAAACGTGTAGACAGTGCGACACTTGCTCTCCTCCCCCTTTCGTATAGACGCACAAGCAATCTTTCTGACCATTCTAAGTCCTTGCATCAGTACATCTACACTTTCGTCCGCCATCTTTGTTAGTGTCCATAGGACCTTCGGACATTTAAAATTACGTATTCTATCGTCTGGCCCCTAAACGCCCCTTTAAAGTTTCGAAAAAACTGCAAAAGATCGAAAAAACCATCCTATAACAGTAAAACTCAGGTATGTAAGTATACAACATTCGGTAATCGTCACAATAACTTTTATCGTGAATGACGATCGTTAGTTAAAGTTGAATGAATATAGATAAACAATCTGATAAGTAAATTAGTTAAAGTTTTCCAATTTAATTATATGTTTAATTAATATTTAACTTAATTTTTTCGTAACAAAACGAAAATCTTCTTACGTAAACCAAGTCGTAATACGATAATGGGCATTTTTTTAAAATAAAATTTTTTTTAAGTCGCTCGTATAATATTTATTGTATCCGATTTTATTAATTAATTATGAATTAAGAATGTAGACTATTATTAAAATGCGAAAGTAATGATGTCGTTGAAAACGCCACGTCATTCCTATCCAAACTCGTTCATCGGTTATAAACTGTTCTACACGCCCGACTTTAGGCTTAACGCTGCACCCTTTTTTAACTTGTGACATCTTTTTTTGTGTCTACTTAGCAATTATTTATCATATTAATTGTTTTATCATCATCAAACAACTCGTTAATGCTAAAAACGAGCAGTTTTCTATCATTTTCCTATCGTATTTCTGTGTGTTTAACTATGATATTGATCCCAACTTTGGTTCTAACTTACTTAGATCAGTTCGTATTCGAGTTGAAATCTGTTGATTATTTCATTATTTTTACAGTAAAAATGTTCCAGTTTTATTATTTATACTATAATTTCTTCATTACAAATAATTTTCTTTGAGATTTATCTATGCGAATTGTAGAATTATGGAAAGAAACTCAATTTCGATTCTTCAACTTTTAAACGAATCCAGAATTCTATTCTCTGACATATTCAGCATTTTTACGGTTAATAAACAATTTAATTAAAACATTTTTAGTCTATTTAAATTATTTTTAATCTTAAAAAAGGTTTCGTTACTTTGTAAAATTATAAAAATGCCATAAACTTTTATATGTTGGCAATTATTGAGAATTTCAAGTTTTCACTATTCATTAAGTTAATTATTCAATTATTAAAATATAATTAATATATTTATTTAGCTTATTTAAGTCGTGATAACATATAAGACTCACATAAAAAAAGAATATTTAAAGTAAATGTGAAGATACAAGTGAATTTAAAAGTGTAGAATATTCCAAACTACATGCTTCATAATTTACTTCTTAATATAAAAAGAGGATAATAAATAGATTTATTAACACATTTAGAATGCTTATAATGTAATTTTATGTAAAAGTTTTAAAAATTATTTAGAATTTCGTTGTTTTTTTACTCCAAAAACTTTGTTACTCAAATCGATGCATTTTGCAAATTCAATCACATTTAACATAATAAAATTAAAAATTATATGTGATATTTAATGGAAAAAAGTTTAAAAACATTCCAAATTATATTAAAATCGTAATTAATTAAATAAAAAATATAGTTTTATAATTAAAATTAAAATTCGATCGCTAAACATTCCATTTTGAAGTAGTTTTAGTTAAGAATAGTTAAGTTACGATGTTAAGTTCTTTAAAATATTAGTTAAAATTCTTTAATTTTAAACAAAAATTTAATAAAAAAATAAATTATTAAACGATTTTATAAATATAAATAAATAAATTAATGAATATAAATGCATTTTTCTTCATAATAAGCAAATAATTAGCACGATTGATATTGTAGTGACAAAATAGTTTTGTAATTTCAAATAATGAGCTTAATACATCGAATTTATTATAAAAAAATCGATAAAATTTCTTCAAACTTTGAAATTATTTAAAAATATTATAATTAAAAGTAATAATTCGTTTTAAAAATTATAAAAATTTAGCTAATATAGTTAAAAAATGGTTAAAAGTTACTGTAAAATAGTTTCAGATAAGATCTTGCTGTATTAATCTCTTCATATTGATTTTAAAAATGAAACTAATTAAAAATTTATTTATTTTAAGGAAAGAATATAAAATTTTATATCTAAAATAGCCATTTTAATAATAATAATCAATTTTTTTATATGTAAGAAATAAACTTTATTCTGTAGAATATATCTTAAGTTCTTCGTCACATTTTACTTCATATTCTGACTTTAAAATAAGTTTTAATTATTAAAATAACTTTTAAAAGTTTGTAAAAAGTTTTTTAAAACTTAAAAAATAAACATTTCTTTAATTATATAAATAAAACTTTATTAAAAAGTTATATTTTTAAGACTAAAAATGAGTTTTAGTTTTAACGATTGGATAATTTATTTTCTTTACAGCTAAAATATACTTTATTTTTAAATGATTAAAACTTAGTTTTTAGATAGATTATAATAAAATATTTAATAATTTTAAGTTTTTAAAATTGATTTTTAAACGTTCTTAAGTTTATATAAAATAAATATTTTATATAAACTTAAGAATTTTTTACTTATTTAAAGCTACTTTAGACCTATAAAAGAAAGGAGAAAATACCTTTTACTTTATGAAAAAAAGCAAAGCTATTTAATGGGTCTTTTCTTCTTTAAATTAATTTTAATTTATTTAAAAATAATCTGTAATATATTAACTTAAATTCTAATTAAAATTTATAAATTTCAAATAATTAATATATAGGCTATATATAATTAAACACTTAAGAATATAACTTTACTTAGTTTTAAAGTTATATTCTTTTATTACCTTTCGTGCTAAAGAATTAATTGATTCTAATTAGCAATTATTATTTAAATAAGAAATTTAAGAAATTTAATATAACATAAAAGTTATTGTATTGTTAAATATAAGAAACTTTTAAAAAAATTAATTTTTAATTGTTTAATTAAATTTAATTAATGTAAAAACCAAAAAAGTGTGTTAAAGCATCTAATTTTATTAAAAATTTAAATTAAATATAAACTTAATTTAGTTTAAATAAAGTTTTTATTTTTAAATTTTAATTAATTATTTNGTAAAATTTAAATGATTTGAATTTATTTTAATAAAATATAATAATAAATTTCATAAAAAGCTTATTTTAATATATTTTTAAAACTTAAAAGTAAGTTAAATGTTAAAAAGTTTGAATACAATTTTAATTATTTTAGCTTCATTTAATCTTATTATAATCACTTTTAACTCCTTTAATTATTAAGATTTTTATAAAGTTTTTTAAAAATAAAAATTCAAAATTAAAATATTATTAAGAATTATTCTTAAGATTAATAAGAATTATGAATTCTTATAATAAAGTTTTAAACGAATCCTAAACCAATTAAGAATTGGATAAACATATTTTTTACAATATTTTTAACAAATTAATTTGTAATTATTTTAAAAAATAAAATAAAAAAATAATTTTTTATATAAATGTTTTCTTATTTTAAATATTTTTCAAATAAATATTTAAAAAAAAGAAACTATATGCTATATTAATAAGTCATTAATTCAAATTTTAATGTCGGAATTACAAAATTTATCATTTATTCATTATACTTAATACATGAATAATTTAAAAATTATATATTCTAATTAATAGATTATAAAACATGCCTTTTTATAGCCTGTAATATGCCGCGTGTTATCGGTGACGAAATCGAATACGCATTAATTTATAATCTATAGATTATTTTATAAAAATTATTATTATTTTTTTTTTTTTTAAAAAAAGAATCAATTTAATGAGCATAATTACTTCTAATTTTATTTGCTTAACGGATAGGAATTATTTAAAAATATATGCCGCATATATTGAAGAGCAAAGCACTTAACAGGCCTTAAACGGATTAAAATGGTGTTGTTTACGTCACATTTCTTATAAGATAGGAATTGTGACGTCACGGCCCTCTTTTAGGGTCTGTAGCCAACAAACAATTATAGCACCCCCTATACCATCTGGTACGGCGACAGACAGTCAAGAACGTAAATAGTATCAGTCGATATTTGCGTGATCGAAAACTTGCCATGCTCTGCAAAATTTTATCCGCCGACACGAATAAAAAATTCTATATATACATATATAAACATATGTACTGTGCAGTACAGTATATTATTTCTTTATATATATTTATAATAATAATAATGTATAACTTATATATATATATATATATATTTTGTTAATTTCAAATTACGACTTCATTATTTTCGCCCACGTTTTACTGAAAAATCAAGGCCGTGCGAATTAAATGGCGGACGTTTTAGATAGGTCGAATAAGTAACCAATTAGAAACGCCTACGAGTCACGTGCTTCGAACGATATTGTATTATTGGCTTATTTTGAAATTGTCGTCATAACAACTATAAATGGTAATATATGTATAATTTCCTTCTCAAATTGACCAATTAGCGTCGAATAAAAATATACGATGTCGGAACTTTTTAATTAATTTAAATTTAACTAATTGGGATAAGATTTTAATTTAACACGTATTGAAAAGTACTAAAGATCAGTAATATTTAAAAAAGAACGTAGAAAGTATTTTTAACATTCGTTTATTTTACTTTATTTACGCTTGGCTTTTTGTTGAAGAGTTGTAAACAATGTCTCATATATATCATTGAACGTTAATTTACAAGTAACAACTGAATCAACACCCAACTCAATTGTATACTATTGTCATGTAATACCAGGTATACTTTTTTTTTCTACGTGTAATTTCAAAATTTCTCATGGTGGTGTTTAATGTAGGTCAGAAGTGTTAGCGTCATCCTTATTTAGTTTCTCGGTATTGTGACGTTGGAGTGACGTCACTAAAACACAGCTATCTATCCTTTAAAGAGAGTATGGCACACATCATACTCAAGTATAATATCGAGTTCGAAACAATAATAGGTTCAGTCTTAATAGACAGTTGTAGTGTTTACATGGAAAAGAACACACTTCAAAATCACCTACCTTTTAAACGGTAAGTTACTCGGTATTGTCAATTTTGATAAACGTTACTTTTGTTCTGATTCTTTACCGTACTCAATGCCATCTAGTGGTAAATATCGGAAGGCAGAAAGAACCGGTTTCTACTGCCCTTTTTTTCTATTCACTATTTTTTTCGCTCCCAGTTCTCCCCCTATTACTTGCGGAATGTGGGGGTAATGCACCCCCTTCACTCTCTAAATTCTTGTGGCAGGTAACTAAACTGCATGCTTAAGATAAATTTCGATTTGTCTATGCTTATAATTTTCTCATTAGATAGTATTACCATCGATTAAAATGCGATTTTAGCTTAAGCTATTGTTTAAAAATAAAAATAAAAAAGACGGGAGATAGATAATTTAAATTAATTTAAGGCCGCTACTATTGGTTATTGTTCCGTGACGTCATTTATTTCCAAATTTGAAAACGGATGTGAGTGGGTTATTTTTTTAAATATTTACTTTTAACGTAAAAATTCAGTCGAGTGAATAATAAATATAAATATAAAACTCCTGTATTTAAAAGAAAAAAAAATTCAATTTAAAATCGAATTTAAAAGTGATCAAATTTGTTTTTAATTTTGAACAAAAAAAGACGAGATTCGTAATTGGTCCAACAAACATTACGTCATTTATAATTTAAATTAAAATGTGTACTTATTAAATTGATTTTTAAAATAAATTTTAATCAAAATAAGATATGAAAATTGAAAAAATTAAACGATTAGATTTCGAGAATTATAAGAATTTTTCTTCTTTGCTCACGTGAACGGGAATATTTTAAGAAGAAATTGGAGGATTTTTTTTTTTTTTTTTTTTTTTTTGCTGAAGTCTGTGTAAGTCGGAACGCTTTTTACTTCTTAGTTCCCCCCCTCTCTGTCCATAAAAAGCGACGAGTTTGATGTGTTCTCCCCACATCGGTGTTGCTCCCATGGAAGTCGCTGCGCTTGTGAAATTCTCGGAAAAACGACCTTGAACGAGTTCACTGACCTCCAGTTGCTCCCCCTGACGGAAACGTTTGGCAAAAGGCACATGACATCTATTAAGTATTTCCTGTCCGAGTATATAGGATTGTTCCTACATTTTTCTCCTGCATGGGATACGCCATGCTAATTTGGAAGTAAATTATATATTTTTTCCCCCTTCATATGGCTTCAATTATAGTTTAAAAAAAAGTAATTATTCTAAGTGACTGTATCGAAAGAACATTTTTTAATATAATAATTTGGTAAAAATTATATATTGATATATAAAAATCATAATTCCATACTATTTAATGTTTTTAAAATATATTTTAAAATATTCTGTATTTTATTAAAATATTATTGAGATTATATATATATATATATATATAGAATAAATTAATTACTTTTATTAAAAAAAAATAATTGCATGTGAGATTGTTTTGTTTTGTTACGTCTAGATGGCAGCACTATAACTTATATCTACGAAATCTGTGACATCATCAGATTTACTGTCATTATTGAGAGGAAGAACATGCTGTTTATTGCCATAAAAATCGTGTTTAAATCGTAAAAAAATCCCAAATTTAGTTTAAAATTTACAAATATTTATGTTTTTATTTTTATTGGAATTTTTAATCAATTATTCGTGTAAGAAAAGTGTCATACAGCTACTAAAATTAACTGTACAAAAAAAAGGGGAGGATAAAACTATTAATAGCTTAAGATAAAAGCTTTATAATGCCTGCAAATGATATTCTAAAAGCTTACAAGAGAATATATATATATGAATAATAAAAGTTTATGTTAATGGTGCTCCTGTTGACTTCCTAATAATGATTGCTGAATGGGATATATAAAGAGCTGTTGTCCGGTTCGTTCCGCCTTGTTTAAGTTAATTTAATACAATATTTAAATGTAAATATAAGCATAACACGGTTAATAGATTTAAATTGTGTAAGTAATTTAAATTCTATTAAGTATCGAATTTTACAGATAGTTAATTTCTTCCACGCTAGATGGCGCAACGGTAAAGGGTTATTATGATTTTTTGATTCGGACGCCATCTTGTAAAGGCCTAATCATGGTTTGAAAAATCAAGTTTTTTTTTTCTTTCTTTCTTTTAAACACTAAAGAATTCAGTTTTATATATAGAATAGCGCGATAAAATTCTTATCTGGCCGTTATTTTTATTTATCTCCTGGAAAATATATATATGTGTGTTTTGTTGTTATTTTTACCATTGTGTATTGGAATCACCGCACCAGTTGGCCGTTGCATCAGATATCTGCGAAAGTTTTCGAGTAGAGAATGGTACGAATGATCACCGGTAGAGGCGTATTACATAATTGTCACCTGCAAACTCCTTCCTAGTCATTGACTAAAAGATTAAGAGTTGCATTTCTTCAGTCTACCTCTTTCTAGATAACGTAATAAGATGGTGAACTATGTTGAAAGCTCAAATCTACTTGTTCGTTATCTGATCTGGGAAGACAGCTGTGTTTTCATAACATTGATCACAGTCAGTGACAGGATAATATGACTAGGAAAGGTTGTTTCGTATACTTAAAGTTCACTCTACCCTTATATACTGTCTAGTAGAATTATTTAAATATTTCTCTTTTGGGGTAGATTCAACAGACATAACTCACTCACTATACTCGCTGAGGGTTTTTTCGTGTCGCCTTTAGTGTAAGATGATAACTTTACGGAGATGCAGATCCGCTGTCTTGTGGTGCCATTGCGTCACAACCACTTCAACTATCGAAAAGGTCAATCCTTTGACGTCACCGTGTCAAGTCCCGGATGAGAAGTTGAGAACTTATACACGTATTTGTACGATCGAAAAATATCCATAATTGTAAATAAATATCGATTTTTAGCTTAATTTAGAAGTGAGGAATTCGGTGTAGAAAAAAACAAACAAACAAGGAAGATGTCGCATGCATCCAGTTTGCATATTTATGCCATATTTGGTATAGTTTTTTTTTTTTTTTTAAACTAGACGTTGGCACGTTTGAGACTTTAAAGAGAGCCGATTTAATGGAATTTTACAAGTCCATTCTGCTTCTGTAATGAAGATCTACTTCTTAATTAATAGAAGAACTCATTATAACAGTTAAAAAAGTTTCCCTACATTATCTAAAATAAGGTAAAATATTATTAGTTTTCTTGTAGATAACTTTCTGCAAAATCTCAATTATCCACATGGTTTATAATTTTAAATTATGAAGTAATAATGTAGCCCGAGGTAATGAGATTCTATATACATTCAATAAAGAAGTATGGGAGTTTTTGAAGTAGAAACTCATTTATTTACTGTTAGCAATATCTTAACAATCCTAGCCACTGTTTATTTTATTATTCCGTCTGAACGCAAAGATATTTAATATAAAACTTTGAGAAGGGGGAGAAAAAAAACTAGAAAGATCTCATTAAGCTACTTTTTGCCTTTAGGTGAGGCAACGTTACTACCTATGCACTCAAACCACATCAAAGCACCGACTAACACTACACAACGAACTACAAGAGAGATTTATAGCCGCAGCACAGGTCGATCCATAACTGGGAACATTCCGACATCAGCATTTTAATGTTATGAATCCACCGGAGTAAATGGACACACACACATACACAAAAATACACGAATGTTTTCAATTTTACAATGGTATAAATCCTTGAAAATTTTTACTTAAAATCCCCGTTTTCTCGAGTTATTTACCAATTACGTAACTGAATTAGGGGATTGTGGTGATCGTTACGTCAGCGCGGACAGTCACGTGACGTCTTCACCCCCGCACCTCTTACGGGTGTGGTCGTAAGGAAAACGATCTATCCAGTTTTAAGGTCGTCGACATTTCATGTTCTTGGAAGGAGTTTGGCTTATTAGAGAAGCCATGTGAGGTTTTTTTTTTTTTTTTACATGTTTAGCTTTTATCAACAATCTATCGCTGGCTCCTTATATCCTATGTAAACTTTGAAATAATGAAAGAAATAAATGCAGAAATTTTCTCGAGATTTTATTTATCTTTTTTCCAAATTATAAAGGACTTCATTGCAATGGATCACAATCTTCGCCATCGTCAGTTTCGTTTTAGAAAATGTAAAATATATCTCGCCCTTGAGTGTAGTGTTTATATATCAGTAACATACTAAAATGTTTACACATTGTTTGCAGTTAACATAGTTTTAGAGAAGTGAAGAGAACAATTGACAAGAACTTTAGGACAAGTGTGGATCAAGTGGTATGCATACCACAGTTTAGTGGTTCTGACTCCATTTTACTTTACTAAGAACTGCTCAAAACTTAGTCATAAACTAGCGAGGTAAGTTGAATTTTGTTTCATGGTCTCCCGACGTTCCTCCTGCTACTCTCACCTCCCCCATCCTACAAAAGAGCGCATTATTTAATGGCAATTCCTACGCTTATATTTGCGAGTGATATTTAGAAAGGTCTAAATTTACGCGTGAGACTTGGTCCTTTATTAAGATTTCAAGGTTTTTCGGCGTGAAACCAGGTATAAACTTGTACGCTACGGTGATGAAACTCGAGATGCAACCTTACTAAATGTAGTTCTTCAGCTTTTAATCTGTTAAGAAATGAAAAATTGGTGTTATGTAGTTACGGATTATGTTTTAGAAATTACAGAGAGAACTTACTGTATAATTTTAAGTAGGAATTATTCTTATCTAAAATCAGGACTCGCTACGAATAAGCAATCACGAAAATCTTAACACGCTTCGACCAAAATATTTATAGAACTTTATGTAAATGAAATCTACGGTGTTTAAAAAAATATTTCAGATTTAACTTATGATAATTAAAAAATATTTAAAATATTTTAATATAAATCAATATATTTCTAAAAATTCTTAAATATTTTATAAATAATTTTACTATTTAAAAGTTTAGAATAGAAACATCCTTAAAAAAATATAAAAAGTTATAATATAATTCCCGAACGCCATCTCGTGTCTTTTATCGAAAACCTAAAGTAATCAAGGTCATATAATAGTGAGATAATCCAGTAAAAGAGAGACATTTTGATTATCCGGATGCTTGACCTTAATGGAATTATGTTTATCTTGTTTATGTAAATATCAATCAAAAAATATATTTAATTGTGTTATAGGGTCACGGACGTTGTTAAAATTCAGTGAGTTTCCTAAACAGAAATTCCGAATTTCAAGGATAATTACTTGGCAGCGTAATAAAAACCATTTTTATTTAATAGACTTCCGCTTGAATTTTGAATAAATTAATTCAAGAATTCTATCGAAGAAATTGGCTCGAAAATTTAAAAAAAATATATAGCTTATATATAATAAAGAAGAAGAAAGGGAGAGGATTATAATAATAATAATAATAAAAAGAATGGAAGAAATGAAGAATGGAATATATTTATATGAAGATTCTTAGACAAAACTGGTTTTCACAATGATTTTCCAGATGGTTATGATATCTGAGATCATTGTGAAAGCTGATTTTGTTGTCGTTTCGTCGTTTTCACGAAGATTATTATTGATAAAGAAGGTAACAAGTCTAACGCTTCGATAGGTAAGTTTGCTAAATTTATCTTTTTAAATCATAAAAAAAAATAAATCTATTTTTAACCGTAAAAAATTAAAAGAAATTACTTGAAAACATCGTTAAAATTTCTCTATAAACATTCCAAAAATTTTTTTTTTTACTATAAAAAAAATCTTAAAAATTTCATGTTCTCATTGCTTATATTTTAAAAATATATAATTAGTACTTACCCCGTTGCAATTAGTCGACGGTTAGTTTAATTTTTTTTTTTTTTATTGATAAAAGGGGGGAAAAAAAGATATGGTTTATATGCGGTAAAGTCAACAGATTAACCATGGTGTTGTTGTAGGCTCTCTTCCAGATGTTGTACGAGAAGAGAAAATTTTTGGAAAGTTGCTGTTAAGAAAAAAAAGATTTGTATCTTTATGTTTATTTAGTATTTTGCCTGTAATTTAGTCCAACTGTCGAGGTCACATGTACGAGGCAGTCATTATGTACAATTACTACGAATTTGTAACAATTGTGTACGTACAAGAACATCTTTCCTTACTCAATTTAAAGAAAAATTTCCGGTCTTTTACGTTTTTTTGACGATTTACTTCCTTCATTTTCTATGTTTTACATTAAGCACATTTCTCTTATCTATGTTTGTGGGATGTTTGTTTGTAAACAGAAAAACATAAATCATGATCATGGTTTCTTTCACATTAAACATGCGACGTAAACATTATAACGCGTCAAATATATGTTTTAACTCAATTCCGAATCATCAGAATTACACTTAAGAGAAGTGTTTATCAAATTTTCGCTCCTGAAATGGTTATTTTTTTTATATATTTTTTAAATCTAATAATTTTTGTGCTCACGCTTGACCTCATACGATAGTTACGTTTCTGGTCACGAACCCGAATACTTGGTAAGTTCTCAATTTTTCTACCTCTAGCACCCTTATACTAGCGATAATTAACGTGATTCGTGGTAAGATAATGTTCCAGCTTGTGTTTCCATTAGTTATATACCCGTGTTCCTGTGTAAATTACGAAAATCTGCGAAGAAACAAGCGTAAGTTTATCTATAAAAGCAGATGCCGATCGCCATTTTTTTTCTTTTTTTTATTACTTTACTCATTAGAAACATCTTTTCTCGTGTTACAGCTAGCAAAAATAAAGTTTTAGACGGTTATTTTTTTTTAAATCAAAGTTTTTGTAAACTGTTATAGTTACATATGATATAAAGTGCAATTTACCATTAAAAAAAATGGGATGTTAAATCATTTTGTTCTCCTATTCACCGTATATAAGTTGATATATGTGGAACGACAGTTTTGCATCTGTTGTCGGAGGAAGGGACCCTCTATCGTAAATGCTATTTCGCATTCGAACAGTTACTAACATAGTAACAACCCGAGGTAGGGAACGTTACTACTAAGAAACCAATCTCTTTTATTTATAATTGGGCTGTCAAAGTTGATTTTTTTTCTCTTTTCTATTTTATTTTATTTTTTTTCAAATTTAATAGTTGATTTTTAAAGAAATTACTATATATGGAATAATAGTTAAGGGTGTATTTTTATTTACGAAGCAGTCGTTTGTTTGATGTCATACGACGTTACCATACAATTGAGTCGTTTGTTCTCAGCCGCCATGTGTAATCTCATCCGAGCAGCTACTGTAAATCTATCCTTCGCTACATCATGACCTTCTACTTTTTTCCCTTTTGTGTTTCTGTCGGTGACTTATCGCACTCTGATGAGACCTCTTGCTGTAGTTAGATTCCAGATAGTCGAAGGTGACTGGCATGTTCCTTATTCTTAAATTACTACCTCAGATAAAGAATAAATGTGAGAAAATAGATTTTATTTACAGAATTGATTCTATACATATTTACGTGGTTAACAGTTTAAAAAAAAAAAAAGAAAAACCATATATAATTTTTTATGTAGCAAACTAGCATTACTAATTAGTCGTATAAATGTATGATACATACCTACATAATATAAAAGTTCTTAAAATATGTAGAACGATCGATTAAAAATTTGAACTGTTCGGTTTTTAAAATATAGATAAAGCTTAGAATTCCATCGTCGTGTATCACCATTGGTCGCAATATCCATTTTTTTGATACGATTGGTAATTTTGATCAGAATAATAACTGTAATAAGCTTGCTGATTGGCGTATTCATTGTATACAGAATGGGTATTTGACCTGGACGACCTAGTCAGGTCATAATACTTGGTTGACTGTAGATTGTCCTTTGGTTCGGAGGCCAACGGCTCGTTGATGGAAGAAGGATCCAACTTAGAAGATGAGAAACGATAGCCATTAGGTTCCGAGCCATTTGTAAATGGTGGAAGATACCATCCCGACCAGTTAGCAGTCGATCTGTATGTCTGAGATGGAAGATACTGATCCAATTCGTCTAAGCAATCTACGGCTTCACTCGTTAATTGACCGACATCAACATGGCTGAAATCTATCGGATGGTTCTGGTTGGATGTTTCCGCTGAAAATTTGTAAAATATTATAAGAATTCCCCGTGTTTTAAATTATAAATCGTGTTTATGATGTATATTTTTACCCGGTTTAGCTATAGAAGTTCTCTGTTTTTCGTTAGAGTTTGAAATTTCTGTCTGCTTCGGTGTAGTCGGAGGCGTTGGTGGACTAGTTGGATGGACTTCGTTATCTGATTTGCTCGATTTTAGGCATCTAAAAAAATAAAAGTGTTTATTTCTAATTTGACGAAAGTACATTCGATCTAGTGAAGTTACTTTTTAAATTGTCCGGGGCCTACCTAAAAATAACAGTTGCTCCTTGCACTTGAGACGAAGGTGCAGACGGACGGATTCGATCAGATTTTTGCTTTCTGCGCCTCGGTTGATACTTATAATCTGGATGTTCGCTTTTATGTACCACTCTTAATCTCTCAGCTTCCTCTAGGAAAGGTTTCTTCTCTTCTTCCCCCAGCAACCTGAGAATAAAATCGATTTTAATTAACGTTTCTTTTAAGGGAATGTAACTTCAAAGTTAGAAAGGTTTGTATAGAGACATAGTGATGTGTACCTGCATTTGTAGCAATGGAAGAAGGAATGTGGCCATACTTACAAAATCCTTAGCCATCGTCGGTATAATGTTAAATATTCTTCAGCCATAAAACGTGCAAAACATACCAGTGGAGTGGGTTGGTGACAGAAATACCTCCCCACATAACAGGAACGGCTCGGTAATGTTTTGGAACAGATGGAAGTCTATTTACAACACATTTCCTGTTCTTTTACTTCTCTCTAATTCAGCTTAATGTTTTTCTCTAAGATTTTGAATTTCGTGCTCATTATGCCATTTAGAGGATGAACTTTCTCAGTTAAGATTGATGATTATTTTTAAGATTAATGCTCGTAACAAACATTACATAAAAGAATGTTTAAATTCTTAAACTTTATTTGTGTGTTTTTTTTCATGAATTTTTTTATAAAAAGACATGTGCCGATTTAATTTTTCCTACTTTTTGACCAAATCTGAAGCGTACAGAGTAGAAAATTAAAGTAAATACACGCGAAAAAAAATTATATCGACCTTTGAACCCATTGTTTTCGGATAATTACTCATCAAGAGAACCTAAATATGTCAGAATCTACCTAAAGGGAGTGTAATTATATGAACCTAAGGCTACTAAACAGTACTTAGACATCCTAATAAGTTTACGTAAACGTCAAACAATTCAGAAAATTTATCTGAATTAATCAAGCACATGTCCAACGCCCTATATCTATATAATTCTACTATCAAAGGCCCTCTTATTGTGCAAAAAAATAGGGTTTTTCGAGTTATTTAGGACAAGAAAATATTTAAAAATTTAACTTTTATGTCTTGAAAACTGAAATTAATCAAATTTTAAGCTTTCATTTTCTTGTTTTTCTATCATTTATGACCCAAAGAAGAATGTCTGATTATAATTTTAAGCGATGTTATGATTATTAAACTCGTAAATCCACGATGTTTACCTCAAACATAAGAAAAATGTAGGCTTTTATTTATTTAGATTTTATAAAATTCGGAGAATTTTTTTTTAATTTCACATGTGAAATCATAAATTTAAAAAGTTATACATGAAGTAATAATACAAAACTGTACGGGTGTATAGCGATCGAGTTTCTATGTCACCATATGTTTGAACACGTGAAAACTTCAATGTAGGTCTAGTCTTATCAGTAAATCCAGTACTTTCTATCGAAGAGAAGTAAATTAATTAAAAGTTTCTTCGTGTGAAATTTATGTTAGAGGCCAGGACTTTTCAGATTCGAGAAAAGTCCGAGTAGTTTCAAAAATTATTATTTAAAAAATATAACACTAAGTTTGTCAAAAAAAAAAAAATAAAGGTTCTGTTATTAATACACAAGAAATACAATTCATAACAAATGCTCTTGAAGGCCCCCGTGAATATCAGGCCTCAAAGAAAACTGTTTTTTCAAGGATCCTCTTACGAGAAGACAGAAGGATCTCTCACAAGGGATTTTAGAGTTAACATGCCCTTTCACAATGGGATCAAGATGTTCTATGTTATGATCTAGAGGCCCTATCATAAGAGCTCAAATTCATCTTCAATATCACCATTTTCTGAAGCTCACCGAAGAAGAGATGTGGAAAAAAAGAGAAAGAAGAAATGGATTCCAGAAATTATGTTTCTGGCAACCATTCAACCGGTTCCTAATAATATCTAAAATAGTTTTATGTCATTTTGTTACAAAAATTTACTCAGATTACATCACATCTTTTCGATCTTAGAATTTTAATTCTTCTTTACTTAAGTCTCTAACGAGGATGATATTTTTTTTCCTCCTTTGCATGAAGTCCTCTTTGAGAAGTAATGGGTTACGTCTAATTTTAATTAAGAATTATGTGGATATTTAATGTTCATGTACTTAAATGGTGAGTGAATTGACGTTAAGTAAATTACTTTTAACATTTTTGTGGTAGTTTATCTTAATTTTGGCACATAACAGAGACTTGAAATATGAAAAGAATCCTTGAAAAAGTATAGTATCAGAACCAAATGTGCAATTTTAATTATGTTTACTGCAGTTATTCCTGATAAATAAAAAAAATATCTTATGTGTTTGGCTAGAAAATTCGACACTAAAAATATTTCTATTTGTATTTTATAACCTTATTTGAGAGTTTTCTTTTTATAAATTCGGGATTAAGTGAGATAATTTACAAGAGAGCCGATGAGTAGTGATGACAGACATTATCATTGATCTAATAATGCAGCGATATGAAGGGTCACGTTGAAAGTTATGGTGCCAGAAATCTGGAAGCGAGTTTAAATTTCAATTATTGTGAGAATTGCTGTTTACGATCCACTTTGTCTTTCAGGTAAGTATTCACGATAAACAGTACTAAAATAGGGATGAGGCAACACCTATTTTTTTTTAAATAAAGAAAAAAGGGGTGAAATATCCGAAATATCCTTCGGTTGTACATTTATTTATACAGTCGTTATAGATTCGAAACGTGTGGTTGAGTCATCATTGCCAAGCTGCCACTCACCACCTCGATTTTGGCCCTAATTACCCAACCTTTCTTTACATTTAAGAGGATAAGCCATTAATTTCTATCCCCATCAGAACAAACCGAGGTCAGATTTAGAAACAATTTTTTTCCAAAAGAAATCTATCAAGGCACAAATAACCCTTCGGATGAATCACTAAAGATAAAGCGTTGCAGTCATTTGGCAAACCATCCCCCACGTTGTATTATTTGATATATTAACTTTAGTCAATTGCAGTCGTTTGATATATATGATGTTACGGTGGCACATATATTTATAAGCATTTACAAGAGATCGTTGTTTCTAGTGGATTTGGCATAGACGATTTTCAGAATGAGTTTATATATTTGGAGATTCGAGACTCCCATATATCAAAACCCCGTAAGAGCAAAAAAATAATCACTATCTGCGATTTGGCAAAGGGTTAATGTTTTAATAAGCATCCACCTACTGTATTTTCGGACTCTTTAAAGACACGGAAATATTAATTTCCATCCAAAAATTTATTTAGGGAACCACAAGACTGAGAGAGGGGGGAGAAGAGTAAACCCACAAAGCCTATTTACTCGAAGTCTGATGAGGAGAGAAATGTTCCAAAAATATAAATTACAATATTAGTAGTAGCTATATTTTGCTTGTGGGAAAAGGTAACTTCAATGATGTCTACTGGTAGATTTTCGTGTAATTTTTTTTTTAAAATTTTTATCTATAAAAATATACAGAAGTATCGCATGACTTAAAGGTCTTTCGCAAATTTTGTTATGCATAAAAATAACTGTAAACGCCAACACGTTTTTTGAATAATATATCCATGCATCTTACTCAAGACTTTTTCCTTTTTTTCCTCTATTAGAAGATGAGATGTGTACTAAAACTCCGAATTAATTTAAAAATATACAAGAAAATATATCATTTTTAAAAAATTTTTCTTATTCTGTTTACTATAAACAGTACTGTATTAATTTTATATTTGAGTCTTCTTTTAGCTAAGTTTTATACTTTTAAATAGGCTTAAATTTATCATTTTCTTACAAAAAAAAAGCTTAAAAAAATAAAATAAATATGCTTCAATTATAAAATTTAACTTTTATAATTTTAAAAATTCAAAAATGGTAGTAAATAATTTAGAAATTGATAGTCATTTTAAGCTTTTTTTCCCTATTTGATCTATGTATAAACTTATTAATTCCATGAACTAGAGTTGTATAACGATGTTTAAAATATGTTTTACAGTATAATAAATAATAAAAATTCATCTAAAAATTAATTTTTATGACATAAAACTACGAAGACAGCATAAAAGAATCTGCTGATTCTGAGGCTTCTTGGCACAAGACCAGGTAATTCTCTTCTCAGATGTACCCATTTCGTCACCCGTCCATCACACTGTCAGTAGCAAAACGTGTGTTTAACTGTCCTCCGGCGTATCCCATGTGAGATATTGGTTTTTGACGTGATGGAAGACTTGTATATTGGTTAGAAGACTTGTATGTGTGTGGTTTGGGTAATATGTTAAAGCGCTGTCAAGTTGGCCGTTACCACAATGTTAACGTCAATTCACCGTTGTTTTTTTTTCCTACCTCCCATAAAATAATAATAACAATATTTACTTAATTATTTTATGCAGATTATAAAATATAAATCAAGAAAATTTATAAATTTTATAATAATTAATACGTCGTAAAGGGTTGTAGTAGAGTTTAAGAGTTAAACAACCTTCAACTGAAACCTGCATAATAAGTCACGAATGGGACATACGTGTCGAAATGCAGACTGTAGGCCATTTAAAACTTTACAAATGCTCAGATTATAGGATTATTTTTTTCATTTTAAAGATATAAAACATTCTTTATGGCCCATACAAGAACATTCTTTGTCTAGAACGTATTTTTTTCCCCCTCAGCAGGACATGTCCTTTTTTTTTAATCTGGAGCGTATTAGAATATTTGTTTATGGCTGGTAGAATAATTGTTGAATACAGGTTACAACAATACACGATTAACAATTCTGGTCTGAATCTATATTAATCAGACTGTAATATATAAATTTTGTTTTATGAAGGGTGCAGATAGGTAGTTAGCACGTTTTATTTTTAATTCTGTAGTGTCTTATAGTTCAGGGGTGACGTACCGTAAAAATCCTTACATGGCAGGTCACGTGATATTAAATCTAATTCTATAGAAATTTTAGCACTCTTTTAAGTGTGAAATATTACTATTAATCAATCATGCGAAAGAAAAGTCATTCTAAGAAAAGTTTCTGAACTGTACGCGCGATTAAACTTTACACGCATCACAAAAAGTGTGATTTTTGTCAAGTGTGAAACGTTCCACGGTTCACAGGAATGTAATATTTATATACAGTATTTATAATATCTTTAAAAAGTTCATCTTTTCTAAGTAAAGATGTTAAAAGAAGAAAGAAGAGCTAGGAGCTAAGCAAGAAAGCAGCATTAAGCGCTAGGAGCTAAGCAAGAAAGCAGCTTTAAGCGCTAAGAAGGAAGCGTTAAGCTCTAAGTAAGGAAGCAGCATTAAGCGCTAAATAAGAAGGAAGAGTAAAACACTATGTAAGAAGGAAGTGCTAAGCACTAAGTGAGAAAGAAGCGCTCTTTAAAAACCCGCTGTTGAATTTGAGAAATAAAAAGGGGGGGAAGAGAGAGAAGAAAACGTTTTTGGTGGTCTCTGGCCTTATCTTCATAATAAGCTGTGTAGTTTACTATTAGACAAGAAATGATAATTATAAGATAAACCGGCGCCTGTCTTAATGGCGTCAGATACACTGATAGACGTATCCACTCATGTTGACACACGAAGGACCGTCTGAGTTATGCTGTTTTTTTTTTCCTTCTTATTTTTTAAATTTTGTTTTTTTTTTTTTTTTAGTTTTAAACTTTGCCGCTTTTCAAAAGGAGACTCAAATCAAACGGTGTTGAAAGACAGAAATATGGATGAGAATCAAGTTTTAATCTGCTGAAAGTTTATACTCGTAAGTTGCTCTATAAACTAGTAACGGGGTTAGATTCTTTTTTTACTATAAAAAATATATATATAAATAATTTATGGCTATCTTATTTGCGGTGCCCTCTTGTTAGATTATTTACGACTTACAGCTGGTTATTTTACCAACAAATATTTGATATTTTGTTTATATAATATCGAGAGACTTAAGCTGGTATGTAAGAGGCTTTACCTGCTTTACTTTATTCATTTTTTGGTAAGAAGATATATATGTGTTGTCGAATATAGAGACATCTCACTAACAGAATGGTGTTTTTATTTATAATATTTAATAGATGAGGAATATCATGTTCAGTGGAGATAAAGAAACACACAGATACGCTATTAGACTATATAGAAGGTGGAAGAAAGGACATAAATAGGGGACGTCGTGTGAAAGAGAAGCCCATAGACAAGCTGTATAGAGACAAAAAAGGTAAAAGAATAAGATTTTATTGTATAATATGTGATACCGTGCTTAGTGAAACAATATTCTGCCATCTTCAATGTATCTATGTGCTTCGTTGCCTTCACAGAGCACGATCTCTCTTATCTATTGCCTATTATACAATAAAATGTCATTCTTTCAACTTTGATGTCTCTATATAACTTGTCCATAGGTTTCTTTTCGTGACTGAACACGACATCTTTCATCTGTTAAATAATATAAGATCGAAGATGGCAGAATGTTTTTGTTGTATATTATTTAACAGATGAGGGATGTCGTGTTCAGTCATAAAAAGAAGACCATAAATAGACATCAAAGATGGAATAATGTTACTTTTTCCCCCATTGTATAACATGTAATACATAAAAGAAATCGTGTTAAGTAGAGAGAAAGAAGCGTATAGAAAATCTATTAAACATTATATAGAGATATCAAATATGGCAAAATGTCTTTTATTGTTTAATATTTAACAGATGAAGGATGTCGTGTTCGGTAAAGAGAAGGAAGCAGATCGACAAAGGAGCCGAACTTTGTTTTGAAGCGTTGAAACAAGTTTCAACAAGGCAAGCATTTCACGCATCACGCACGAACAACAACTATGCTTTTTTTTCCCATATCCTAATGCTCATTGTTTTCCCCCCTTCAGTTAATATCGAAGCCACTGAGGAAAGACTGCTCTTGACTGTTGAAATCGTCTTATTAGGAACACTAGATGCTCTTTAAAAATGTAATGTATTCAAACATACGTCTCAATTATATCTACGTTTAAACGAGTTATACGGATCATTATACGAAAGGATCATTTCTTACTTTATAGATAACCTTTTTAAAATGTATTTTCTTTAAAAATTATGCTTATTTTCTTATTTTAAAACTTAAAATATTTATAAATTTACTAAATATAATCATTTAAAAAGTTTCCTTATATAAAAATGTTTACTGTTTAAAGAAGGGAATAATGCAATTAAATATAAATAATAGATGATTTAAAGAATAAAATTAATTTGTATTTTCGTTTTATTTGCTTTATTTATAAATAAAATCAATCAATTTTTACGCTTGATCATTTATAAAGCAATTGCTGGATGAAGAGCAATTGAAAATAAAAAAGAAAGTAAAAATAAAAACCTGTTTAACAATTCAATTTTTAAGTTATAAATATCTACAGATTAAAAGAAATATTTTCAAAAGATTTTATTATAAATGACAATTAATTATTAAAAATAGACGAATTTAATGCCTGTAGTTTGTAAGTTAATATTCAGGCCCTATTACTGTAGAGCTATTACAGTATAGGACCTGAATATTTTATAATAATATGAGGCTTTAAAATATTTATCACAAATTACTCATTCTATGTATGGCATTTCTTGTACATTAAAAGGAAAAAAATCTTTATTTAAATAAATGTTATAGTATTTTTTATATGCTGGGGCCTTAGATAAGTAAATAACAGGCCTATCTACTCGTAAGAAGCTCGGTTATAATAGAATAATGTATTGAATAATAATAATAATTATAAATGTTTATTGAATTATAATAATGTTAATTTTTTAAATTATTTCTTGTTAATAGGCCTAAAATAATTTAAGTAATTTATACTAAAGATTTTTTTCTTTAGGATAAATATATTATATTAATTTATATAAAATCAATAAATGTTATTTATTGCTTACATTATACAGAATTTATTAGGCATTAATCCTATTTAAAAAGCCTTAGATATTAATTTTAAAAAGGGATATTTTTAAATTAAGTTCTAGGCATTAATTAATTAATTAATAGGATTTAAAACTGTAAACTTGTTGAGCTATTATTACTTTATCGTTATCAGTAATAAGCATTTATCAGTTAATCCTGATTACCTATCGATGTCCTTCCTGGTTTATTAATTCAGATAAACTGTATCATCCTGAAAGAGGATATTTTTCAATAGTGTAAGCTAAGAAAGTTAAGCATGTTCCTAATAATTGGTTTAATAGGAAACTGATACGCAGTTTAAGGATTTTAGGAGGGAAAAATCTAGTTGGGTCCTTCAGTAAGAGCCTTCTAAAAATGATACAACTGAAAATAAGGCTCGGATGCATCCTTTAAACTGAATGAACTTGAAGCTAATTAATTAATGTTCCTTTATGAAGTGCAAGTATATTCATTAGAAATTTTGAAATTATGCGTTTAAATTGGATTAAAATCGTGTTTATCCGAAGTTTACATGCTTATTATTTAATTCTGTATAGGGTATACAAGTTATAATTTATATTTAAATGTTTAAATTGTTTAATATATTAATTGTTACGTGAGTATTCTGTCCTTATCTGCAGAATCAGGCTAATTTAAACAGTTTTTCCCCCTCCAAATTTCACAATAATTATGGTATTTTAAACTATAGGCACTATAATAGCTTTTTAAATATATTTTCTGGAGAATTCAGAGTTTCTGAGTATTGTTCAAGCGTTTAGAGGTGAAAATCTTTACCCGAAATTTGGAATAATTTAAAATGCATTTTAAATACATTTTCTGTTATGCACAGATACAGGCCATATAAACAAATAATACTCTAAGGAGAAGGAAATAAACGTACCCTATACTTAAAAAAAAATACATTAAATTTCAGAATATATAATTAAGGTTAGACATGGGAGTAAGAGTTTGAGAAAAATTAATTATGGATATTTAGATAAGTGCTCGCTTACCTCCATAATTTTCCTAAAGTCTTACTCAACTCGGCATTATGTAGATGAGGGTATTGATCGGCCAGTTTCCTTCGTGCCGCTTGGGCCCATACCATAAAAGCATTCATGGGTCGTTTAATATGGGGTCTTCTTTTATCAGCATCATTGTGTCGGGTCGGAGGAGGGACGAGAGTCCAATCGTAACCCTTGAGGACCCGACTGACTGCATCACATATATTTTCCCGACTGTCGTTACTCTCACGCGACATTTTCACTTATCTCTTCTCTAGTGGAGTGAGTGTGTCTCAGTGACCAAGAAGCGACTGTCCTACTCTCCTCCTTCCCAACACGCCCATTTACAGTATTGGGTACAGCCTATGCCATTCATGACGTAGTAGCAACACCTACCGATTCCTTATTTGAACCAATAGGTAGTGGTAAGTATTCGTGTCAGTGTGTTTTAATACGAGAATAATTTATTAAAGTTCCATTATTATTTTATTATTATCATTCGTAACGATGATAGATGTATGTATAGAAAACCAAATACTGGGTGTATAATAATTGTTTTAATTAAAACCGATTCTTGTCTTTGACATGATTTATTGATTTTTTTTTGTTTTTATATTATTATTTTGTTTTTTAACCTATCCTGACAGTCGTCCTTGTAAGCTATTGATGACATATTCTACTTTATACTTTCTAATAAACTTTCGGCAGCTGCACACTGGAATAGAATTACTCCAATCCAGAATACCCCTAGGCTCCTAATCATTAAGTTGAATCATTTAAACAATCTTCAACTTATTCCTTTATTAATGGAAATGATACATCTTTTAAGCTTATTATCCTGATTTTTCTCAGCTAGTTAATGCTTAAAATTACACACATTTAGTCATAAAAATACGGTGTTTAAATCTTTAATCGATTCTTTGAATAAATTCTAATTAAAAAAATGTAATATTTATATAAAATTTAAGCTTATTTTCACTTAAAAAAACGATAATTTAATAAGCTAAACCTTAAAAAAATCAATGTTTTTTTTTTTTGGATCCTTTCCAATGGAATAATTTTAATCTATTGTTCTTACTAGATAACCTGATACAACTATTGACTTTGGATCTATTATTTACATAAAATAAACGAAATTTTTAATTAAAAATACATTTTAAATGACGGAAAAAATAACAATTTAGTAGATGTCAATATGAAAAATAGGCTAATTTTCTCAATATCCTTGAAAGATAAATAAAATTTTACATTATCGAAGGCTATTCTTTTAATATGGAAAATGTCCTCAATTAAAAATTTATATAGTGGATTTCCTCATATTATTTATAAAGGAAAATCTATATGGATTTTTTTTAAGATCATCAAATAAGACTTTGATAATTAGAATTTCTTCGGTATTATCGAGAGATGCCATTTAAATAAGATTATAAACTCGTATAGAACTCAAATTCGAGCCCATTTTTTTTTTTTTTTTTTTGCTTAATAAATAAGAAAATATTAATAAAAACGATTGTTTATTTTTTTAAAAGCGATCGAATTTTGACAAGATCTTTAAATCTATAATGGATTATACGTAATTCGATTCTGGAATAAAGGTAAATATGGCTTAAAACTGTTAGTTGCTATATAAATTTACGATCTGCCTTCTTATCACTGTTGATAATAAATAAAAACGTGATGAAAAGAATCTTTTGTTTGAAGTCCCGTAACTTAAAAGACGAAAAATGTCATCGATTTTGAAACTTCTGATGAAAAAATTCTTGCCAAAACACTTCAGAAGCAAGTCGAGATTGTCATGTAAACAACCTCTTAAAATAAGGCAAAAAGTATATTTCATTCTGTCAAATGAAAGAAGTATATTCTTAGAAAAATTCCCTACAAATCATAGGGCCTAATGGTTAATTTCAAAATTTCAAAATTGTCTTAATATAGGCCTAAATTAATTTCCCAAATGCTCTATCACAGACACGTGAGAAAATGGAATATAAAATTAAATCTAATATCTGTTGTTGTTGTTTTAAATGGTTGAGTGATTCTACAGAAGTAAAATAGACTAGAAGATAAGAAAATTTTATAGGAATATAAGAAGAATTAGTAAAAAACAAGCGTCCAGATTATAATTTAAGATAGTCTTCTCGCGTGAAGAGAGCTCAAGTTTTTCTACTCCCTTTCGAAAATTTAGTCATTTGTTTATCTATAATCAGGAAAAATTTTTGTTTTATATGAGGCCTGTATTAAGCTTCAATATGAAACAATTATCGAGGAAATTGAGGCTATATTGAAAGAAAATTATAATTTTTTTTTCAATATAGGCCCATTGCAGGCTAAAATACAGTAATATAGGCTCAATATAATCGATTTTCTATTAATTTAATTCGAGATAATCTTAAATTTTAACTTTAATTAGTTTATAAGTTCTATTAATAGAAAATAAATGTTAAATTTCTAATAATACAGGACATTAATTATGTAAAGTGTGCAAGTAAAGCTTATGTATTAAATTTACATTTTTAGTCAATTTAATCGAGAACTTTAAATAATTAAATACGTTAGGAACTATCTAGATTAATAAATTTTCATAAAATTAACCTTATATTTCTTTATTTTTTTTTAATTTAAAACGAATTTCGAGAGGAAATAAACGCCTATTTTTTTTTAATTATACAACGACACGAGTCCTTTGTATAGTGTATGACACGGCATTGTTTTACCAGAAGATTTTTTTTTTTTTAGCATTAACACTTAAACCCTTTCAGTAGTTTATTTTTATGTATAACATTTACTCAAGACATGTGCATATTTAAATATAGACGTAAAAACCCATAAAAACTCGGCACGGTTTCTTTACATCTTATCCCACAGATAACTACAATTTTTCTTTAAATTAAACGAATATTTAATACGAAAATTTTTATAATAATCTCCAATTACAAAGTGTTAGATTGGCGTAACAGCGACGACAACCATTGACAAGTAATAAGTAGTAAGTTACGCGTATACAAAGCCTTTTCATTGATATGTCTCGAAAGCACGTTTGTAGACTATCATTTACGTGACGAGCTATCACGATGCACGAAAACGAATGGTTGTTTGCGCTATTTATTTTTATAAAAGACTTTATTTTTATATGACTAACGAACCGAAACTTTGTTAAGACTTAAATTTTAACTTTTGTGTAGATCGTTTTACTTTAGAAAAGGGGGAAAAATCTTCTTCTCTAAATGGGCAGAAAGCCAACATTTGTTTCTAAATCTCTCGCAAATTTTTTTTTTTCTTTTTATTTTTTTCTATTCTTTTCATTTCGGTCTGGAGTTAAGTCAAGTAATGATGACACGTTCACCTGAACTTTAACATTTGCGCATGTATCATTGTCAGAACATGTTGGAGTTGATGGGTGGTGGAGCGAATTCTCCAACGAGTTTCTCTCTATGCGGTAGAAATTTTACTAATTGTTTATTTTGCGAGTCGAGTTGGTGTTGGTGGATGTTACATCATGATTTTTCAACGGTTTGAAAGTTTGCTGCCAAAATGAGATGGGCAAGAAGGTGCGTTTCTACTTCTTTTTCCCCTTCTTTTCCTCTTTTTTTTTTTTTATTTTTTTTCTTGTTACCAGAGAGTCAAGATAAATTCCTCATTTTTTCAGGTAACTACTTTTGTGGATATAACGCGATAAAATAAACCGATTTTTCTCGAGAAAAACTCATATGTGGGGCAAATAAAACAAGATAACTAAATATACATATATTTTTAAAAGTTAAAATTTAAGATTTTCCTCGAATAAAAATGGAACACGTTTGACAAACTGCGATTTTAGGGCTATTTAATTTTGAGAATTAATTAATTAAAACTGTATAAAATTTATATATAAATATAGAAAAAAAACATATTCTTTAACGTCATAAAAATACTTTAGGCGTGTTTTTTTTAAATAAAAAATTAAAGTAATTCGCAAGGAAATAAGTGTAATTTTGTAACGTTTCTGAAGATACTCGTGTCACATTGGCACGTCTCGACAATTGTATTCCACTACTCCAATTTTTTTTTTCTTGTTTGTAGAATAGATTTTTTTAAAAAAGCATCTCTACGTACCGCTTTTACAGTAATTTAATTCCTGATATGTTTCAAAACTTCCAAATTTTCCATCTTGTGATTGACGAAGCGTGTAATGCATTAAGTAAATAGAAAAAAAAGGCATTTTTTTGATTAATTATTTACGAGTCCTGCGCCATATTTTATCTCGAAGAAATTGGATTTTTGTCTTAGACCCCATTCTAAATTTTTTATATTTTTTATGTGGAGCATCAATTTTAAGAGCGTGAATGTGGTTTTCCCAAAATAAATGCAACGAAAATAGATGGTACGAAAAATTCACCTAATTATTAAAGTTAAGACTAGCAGAGCAATTGCTACGAATTGTTTGACTAATTACAAAGTAATACAGTAATTAAATTCAATTCTTTTTATATTATCTCTCGCTATCTATTCGTATGCAGACTCCCATTGTTGCCAACGGTTCCTAATTTCTTATTGTTACAGTTAGGCATAATGCCAATACTTTCTTGTAGAGCATTCCTGGCATTGACCAGATGCTGTTTCGCAGTCCTGTCTTTGTACTTGCCTTCATTTGTTGTCTTCGAGACAATATTGTCAGAAGTTTTCGCATATATCATTTATCTTTCTGAAATTTTCCTATTTAAATTGGTATAAAAGTATTCGTTTCTGAATAATTACGATTCTTCTTTAAGTTATAATATCGGTTTTAAGTCGGAATTTTGGTCTATAAAATTGAATATATGGCAATATTTCAATTATAATATATAATTTTATGCTTTTAAAGACTATCCTTTATATAAATTACCGGTTTTAAATAATATATTAGGCCTATATAAGTAAATATTTCTAATATCTTTTCATTTAAATTAGTACAAAAGTATACATTTCTATACACTAATATTGTTTTGAACCACAATTTAGGTGTATAAAAATGAATCTATCAGAGTATTTCTAGTATAATATACAAATTTACAGTTTTAGATGCTATTTTCACCATTAATCTTATGTTTTAAACGACATTTTATTCCTTTAAAGGCGAATAAAATGGAACAAATAACTTTATCTATCATCGAGATCAAAGCCATTTAAATATATCGATTCTTTTTTAAAGGTAAAGAAATACTCCAACTCTTCAATATTGTCAATTATGAAGATAAATGGTTTTAACCCTTTGGGTTTTCCTTATATTAGACAAGTACAGTACAAAAAAAAACCGAGTGGTTCTGTGTTAGCCTATGGGCCGGTGTAAATTGTACTGTTATCAAGAACAATGACTGAACGAAGGTATAATATTCAAGTGGGGATGAGATAATTTTCTTGCATAGTTGCGGGGATACAAATCAGGTAAGTACACTGTGGTTAGGTCTGCGATTCTGCTGGTTGAAGATAAAGAGATTAGCCTCTCTACTCTATATGCATGCTTATGAGAGTGGGTAGTAAAGTCATACGTTTGTAAACAAATCCGGAAGAAAAGTCTTGACTGATAATTCATAGTAATGATTTTTGTTAATTTTTTTCTTTTTACTACGAAGATAAAGGGGTTAACTTTCTCTAGAATACTGTTTCTTTCGTGTCTTTCTATTGTATAACTTAACATAGTCGGGTTTTAAATCATACTTTTCCCTCTTTGCATTTATGTCAATAACATAATTTGAATATAAGATGATGATAAGCGCTGAATTTCTCTTGGTTTAAGCAAACATTTTTCAGATGGTTTATACTTTTAAAAAAGAAAAGAGAGAATTTATGCCATTTTATAATGTATAATAGTTGCATGTTAAATGTAATTAGAAGCAGGAATGTCAGCAAAGTCGGATGAACTTAGACAGGTTCGTGTAGTGAGTTAAATTATATAAATGCGGCCTTCTCTGAGTTATAATTGTGTAGGCCTAGCTTATTATTTTATTTTCGATTGTTTTAGCTCTAAAATTTTGAATTTATTTTAATATTTTTATAAAAAATATAAGAGATAAACAAGACTATCAAAAATAGGAAAATTATTAAAATTTTAATATTTATAACTTTTATTTATTTATTTATTATGCATTGTGTGAGGCCTATGACTTATAATATCCTTTAAAAATTACTTGTTAAAAATTATAATATTCATTATATGGATTTAAAAGTATAGAATTAGCTGATAATAAAGTTTTAATTCTCTATATAATCAGAAAATAAATTATAAAATATATAAAATTGGCTTATAGATTTAAATATACCACAATATTTCGATTATAATATATATAAATTTACAGTTTTATAGATTAAATTACTTGTTATAAATGGAATTTTAGGCCTGTACAGGTGATCAAATCCATTTTAAATATATAAATTTACTTATATAATTTTTCAGCTCTAGTTTTCTATATTACTTTATACTTCAGGTATCCATATCATAGCTATAAGTTATATGAATTAGCTTTTGTAACATAGATTTATCATTTTACATAAATAAAAAAGCTTAAATAAATGATAGGATACTTTTTTTTATTTATTTATTTACGATTTAAACAAATTTTACGAGTGAAAACACGTTATTCTTGTAAACTTTAATGACTTTAAAGTAATTTTACTGTTAAAACTAAGTTCTTATTTAAAGAAACACAGATACAATTCCAGGAATAAGTGACGTAAATTGATTTTGTTCTGTTTTTTTTCCTCCCTTTCCCTTCTTTGAAGTGGTAATTTACGCGTATACAAAGCCTTTTCATTGATATGTCTCGAAAGCACGTTTGTAGACTATCATTTACGTGACGAACTATCACGATGCACGAAAACGAATGGTTGTTTGCGCTATTTATTTTTATAAAAGACTTTATTTTTATATGACTAACGAACCGAAACTTTGTTAAGACTTAAATNTTTTTTTTCCTCCCTTTCCCTTCTTTGAAGTGTGAATCAAAGACAATCTTGTAATTAAAAATATATTATAATTTCTATGATGTAAATACATCAAGTTATATTATCAATATCCATTTAAAAATATTTGTTTAATAATCAAAAAGTAAATAATCTTTTTTTCATTTTAAGTGAATAAACTTCTTATAAGTCAGGTTTTTATTTATTTATTTATTATTTAATTGATCAGTAGATTAGGCATTAAAAATTAAATTTAATTAAAAAGATAAAGCTTAATTTATTCATTTTATATTCATACTTATTAAACAATAAGTATGCTTATATATTTATAGGAATTACATTTATAAGCATTATTCTGAGAGTACACTATATTAGATTTATGAGCATAATTACAGGCATTATAGGCTTGAAATCAATATAAATTATTAATACTTTGTGGTAAATAGTGTCGAAATATTATCGAAATTCAAGTTTATTTTATATTTTATTTAAGTATCTTATAGTGTCTGGGAATAATTAACGGATTTATTTAATTATAATTAACTAAATTAATATCTTGTCCAAAAGTGGATGAAGCATTTTGGTGGTGAGATACTTTCGATATTATTTACATTTGAAATTATTCGAGAAATGCGAGAGAAAAAGATAACATGTGATCGATAAGAAGGAAGACATTCAAATGCACACATATAAGTCAGATATCATCAAAGAAGCATTTGTAATCAAGCAATCTCGGTTTCGACAAAGTGTCAAAGCATCAGAACCGAATCCAATTGCTCACAACGCAGAACTTTTACGCCAATCAGAAGAAAGCAGTTTGTCAAAGCGAGTGACAAATCGCCCTGCTTTATACAGAAATACCAACAAACGATACACGTCATATCCATCCTGTTGTACGTCGTAAGGTGACAACTCACCGACTCCGAACGCAGATGGAGCAACATATCCTCCACTTCCTTTGCGATCTTTCATATTTCTACTATTTCAATACTTTCACACTTTTCAACGTCACTTAGCTATGCAGTTCGGAACGCCAGGCAGCAGAAAACTGGACAAGTGTCGTTTGTGAATTATGAGATTCCCCAACGAATACTTTTTGTTGGGGGAGCAAGAAATAGAAACGGTTCCCCGTTAATTTTTTTTTTCTTTTTTCTTTTCCTTCCTTCGTACCCTACTCGAGTCTGGCCCTGCTCCCAAATGCGATATCCACCTCGATAACATACCACACTCGACTGCATGGGACACTGCACCACTTAATGATGCGCTCCTCTCTGGCACAGTTCTCCATTGTTTGACTTCAACCAAACATAACAGCTTTCAGACTGCCGGACCTCGGCTTAGAGATGCCGAAAAACGCATACGATGTCCGCTTAAGGGGGGTTTCCGTGTTTATTCCCCTTTTTGTAACGGCCTTCTTCTCTCTTTTACACCAAGTGCTAATGAATATCTTTATGGCTGTGGGCAAACCTTTGTTAGTTGAACTCCCTTATGATGCGTGATAGGATGTCATTCGTCAACTCGCAGATTTTTTAAACCTCTTTGCTACTTAGGTAGTTTGGCGATGAAAGATTCAATCTTTGCTCAAATCCTTACCGAACTTCGTAGATTATTCTTTTAAATGCGCTACTGTTTTGCCACAAAAATTGAAACTGCAATTGAAGCCACAATTAAAGCTGCAAAATGGCTTACATTCAATGGGCAGAATGAAATTTCTACATTAATTTGTAGTCGAAAAAGTATAACACCCATCGAATTCTTTTATACTGACATATAAGGATGGAGATAGAAGTTGACAACTTTGATAACATTGGAGGAAGATATGCTAATCTCGCAAAACTTATGTCACTCTGTGTGTCATAACACACCTATTACACAATTCGAAGTAGAATCGTGGCTATGTTCCAAGAACCATAGATACAGCAACAAATAAAATGATATAGCATCTGTACTTGTCACCATTTCTCATTTGTTTTCGGCATTGGACACAGCCCATCAGTTAAGAAAAGATTGTGAAGCAAAGTTTTTTTACTATCCACTACCGGCTTAGTGTTACTTGAAAAAACTCTTCTAAATGATAACTGACAAACCAGATAATAAAGTAGGCCTTATTCATTATTTTCCTGCTGACAAAGAGATTGGATACAATAAATAAAAATGCGATAACGATCGAGAAAGATTTAAAAAAAAAAGTCATTTTTTGTGGATCTACTTATCCCAATTAAAGTCTAAACGTATCCTAATAAATTAATTCTTCTACATTAATACAGTAAAGTTAGAATTGTCACTGCTCTGTTTTTAGAATAAGACATCACCAATGGATATTTATCAGATTGGATGGGAACGATTCTGTAATTCAACACCTGTTTCATGCTGTCTGCATTGGATGGTGCTCTATCTCCTGGTTCATCTAAGTTCTTGCGCGCAGAAGAAGGATTGGGTACCATCCCTTTACAGGGGAGAATGTCTAATTGTGGTTAGTTTCGACATTCCTTTCACTTCCCTTCTTCCAACTTAGATAAACCGTAGAGGTCTTATCGTAGTGTTGTCGCAGTCGCATTCTATTGCCCTTGATAACAGTATCCGAAAAAAGAATAACTGCTGGAACAATAGACCTTTCTTGAAAAGACGACAAGATAAAAGAGCGGAAAATTTCCAAAATTTGCATAAATCATTCATTTTTAGATATCAGCAAAGCCACTATCTTCATTATCTCATTCGAGTTTAACACTTTTAGTGGCTTGTCAGCGCATATTTAGCAAGACTCATTCTAAAGAAATTGTCAAAAATTTCGAAAAACTATTCTTAAAATATATATATATGTATATATATATAAAGGGATAATTTATCCAGAAAAGACAGAGATTAATACGATTTTCCATCTGAAAAGCGCTATAATTTCCTCACTTGGATAGTTTCAGACAAATTTATCACGAAACTTTACTTTTTTTTAAATATAAGATATGCACGAATAGCCTTCCGAAACTTGGTCATTTCCACTAGAACAATAGGGTGCACGGTTGAGGTGAAAAGTACATTCACATATACAGTATCTTAAGAATAATATTAAAAAAATAAAAAAGAAACTACGTCAGGTTAGCAGAGGTGGTTATAAAACCCGTCAGTTATTGGAAACGTGTTATAGCAAGATGTCAACTACATACAAGCCCGGTTCTAACAACATATTAAGAAGAGGGAGAGAAGCCATCTGCGAGCCACGCGGCCTCTTCTATCACGTGGGAGGGAGAGAGTAATTTCACGGTAATGCTCGGCAGTCGATGCTGCGGCATCCTTTGACATATGCCGCTTTGCCATCTTCCATTCCTACTCGGGTATTTATTTGTTAGTACTGAAAAGCACACTGGATGTTCTATTAGCAACGTTTATTTTTTAATCCCGTATTTCTGGTGTAAACAATGAGACTTAAAACTCTACACGTGCGTACCACATCTACACTTTGAAAGGTTGATATTATGCAGAATACATTTCCTTTCTCCCCGTTTAGCTTCTTGTATAGTTAAATTTCTATAAAAAGATTTCTCCATTTTACGAAAATTCCCATTGAAACTGACGGTGACTACGGGCCAAAAAAAAGTAATTGCCTGGGAGTCCCACTAAAAGGGGGCCTTCAGACTAATCTTTTATAAACTCATTACTGGAGTAAGAACATCGAAATTTAATATTTGGGCCATATCCGGAGGCCTTAAATTGCCGGTTGTTTGGCTCACGCGCAGGGTTCACAACGCAAAGGTCGCGTTAAAAAAAACGAACGAGGATACTGGGAGATTCCCCCAAAATTCCCTGGAACTAAAATATTTAAAGCTAACACTGTATATAAAGCTCCCTAATTAAATTTTCCTGGGGCCCCCATGAAGCTATAACGCGCCACTGGAAACTGATTCTATTAACGAGAATCTTCGCAAATGTGTGCGCGTTATAGCTTTATTAGGCCAGGCAAATTTGAATTAGGGGGCCCCATGTACAGTGTTAATTTCAGATATTTTTCATCGAGGGAAATTTTCAGGGAAAATATTTTCTTATAACAGATTGGTTTGGTTTCCCTGTTGGTGGGATCCCAGACAATTACCCCCCCTTTTTTCCCATAGGATAACGCGCCACTGTATTCGGTATATAAGCAAAAAGTTTAGATTTAAATCAGCAAAAAGACGAATTTACGCCTAGATTCTGCAAGGTAGCTCCCGTATATAAATATCTTTTAATAAAAATAAAAATGGTGACGTTTTTTTTTTTGTATAAAAAAACGCCTTTATGCCGCCAAGAAAACTCAAATTAGCCACGATCGATGCACAACAATATAGAATTTATTTATCTAATACAAGTACATTGACCTTTCAGGGTTCATTTGCTAATTCTTCATTGAAAGAATGTTTTATTCTCGAAGAGCCAAGAAGTTCCATTGAGTCAAAAGCCGGATAATACTTTTTAAAGTGAGATAAGTTTAAAAGAAACTGCAATAATGGCTAAGATCTATAGCCTAAAACACTTATGCAAATAATATAGACTAAATAAAATCACGACTCGATTAGTTCTGCTGCCAACTTAATTAAGGCAACGATCAGAATTTTTTCTTCTTTTAAAAAAAAAAAAAAAATAGGAAGGAGCCGTTAAGGAGAGAATTTTTAAACTTAAATAAATAATAAACTTTACAAAATTATTTTTTATACTTAAATATACGAAATTCTTCTTTATTTACGGAAGAAAGTTGTAAAATATACGCGTAAAAAAAAAAGGTATAAATCTTTAAATTTAAGTCGATTTACTACTAAAATTTTCATAATTTCTGCTTAAAAACGTGCGGCTTATAAAAACTAAGATTTAATTCTTAAATTGAAGCAATCTTACGCGCTAATTTCAAGTAAAAATTGCCCTAATTTTTATCTTAAAACGCATTGCTCACGGATTAAAAGTAAAACAAAGAGGTAAAAAAAAAAAAAAAATTAATTTCAGCTTCACTAAGCTGAAACTTAAATTCTAAACGTGGTAGAGGGGAAAAAAATAAGATGTACGAGTTTATTATTCGCATCCTCCTTGTCAGACCCACAGGTAGATATGCACTCCATATGCAAATAACGTTATGTTTCTGAGAATCGAGTTGTTAAAAAAAGCTTTTGGAAATTCTTTCTTCATCTATGGAATAATAATTACCGGTGGAGGAAAAACTGTCCCACATTGTTGAAGTTCCTAATGGAATGGCTACACGAAGCCACAGAGCCTTAATGATGCCATTACAATAGAAATGGTTTGCGTAACTCTTCTTATTACAAAAGTCTATTATTTTCAAGACGGGCTACTTACCACAGTGGTTCACTCCTGATTCGCAAATGTTTGTAAACTAAACATTGGCCCTATTAAAGTTTCGAACCTCTTTAATGTCTTACTTTACTCGAAGTTCTCGTTTAGCAATACGAGTCACATCGAGGATTTCTCACCGTTTTTTTTAAATAATTAATGTATTTTACAATTATCGACGGTCGGTTATAAGTTAAATTTACACTCTTTACGACTTAAAATGATTTTTTAGACGGGATTTAAGCGTTTAAAATATCATCAAATTCGTGTGTTTTAATTAAAACTAAAAGGATTATTATTACTAATTTTAATTAAAAATATAGAGATTTATTAAAGTAAAATTTGATGTTTTCAATGTATAAAACCAAAAAATATCTCGTTCAGTGTTTATTTTTCGTAAATGTTTAGGGCCTTTATAAGAAATAAGGCCCTAAATCTTTATGAAAAGTGTTGGATATAACGCTTGCTTTATTTATTTATTTTTTAAATATAAATTCTGCATTTTAATGTATATTTTTTGTTCAGAAATAAAAAAAATTATTGTATTTATTCTTGTTCTTAGAGAAAAATATTTTATTTTCTATTAAAAAAATATCAAAAATTTCGCGAGAAAACACGCAAAATAGGCATTACAATTTATGACTAAATTTAACATTAATTACAAATTTTACAATTATATAAATGAATAATCAACTTTATATAATTTAAAATAAATTTATTACACATTCAACAATATAAATTAAAATTTGTTTTATTAGGAAAACAGTCATAAAATTACTCTTCTATAGTAGAAACCTAATATAACAATTAATCCACATTTATATAAATTAATTCTATGAAATATAAAATAAATAAATTAACAATTTTATAATATATTTAACAATTTAAACTTTAATTTATATACGAAATTATACATAAATTTAAGATTTTTTCTAGTGTAAACAACGCTTTTATACAGCAAAGTTGAGGAGGCCCTACACATAGAATCTATATAATTTTACGCTTTTAAATGATATTTAAAGCAAGATAGATGTAAATAATTTTTAAAATATTAAAACAATGTATCTATAGGGTTATAATTTTTATAAATTTAACACTTATTAAGCACATTAGATCCCATTAAAAACAAGAATAAGTCAATTACTATCATTTAAGAAGGGACAAACTTTATTACTTTAAATTGCAAAAAAACTGTGTTCCTATTGTTTCGAGGTTGCTCATTTAATTTTAACCACTGAAAATTTATATATTTTTTCCTAATAAAAATTATTTTTCTACTGAAAAGACATTGACTTTAGATTGAGTTATAAATAATCAAGCCTGAAACAGCTCATACCTTAACTATTTTAGCGTTATTTTTCTTACTAAAATAGCCTATAAATTTTATTTTATGTCCCAAAAAAAACTAATTTTTAGTATTAATAATTTAATTTAAACTATTTAAACTTTATTTATTTATTTATTTTTTCCTTAATATTAAGTTTTTATCCATTCAAACATTGAAGAAATGTAATTATTTCGATTGAAAATAATCAAATATTTTCTAATTTGTAATATGTAGGCCCTAATAATTAAATATCAGGCCTTATCTTTTCTAAAAATTTATATAAAATTTGAATAATTTCAATAGAAAACAATTAAAAAAATACTCAAATATTTCTTAAATTTTTAATAGATAGGGCCTAATTTTTAACAATTTCCATTAAAACAAAGCTTTAAAAATGCAATTATTTCCATTAAAAATAATTAAATAAAGTATTTTTTCCTTAAATATCTTAAAATTTGAAGCCAAATATTTAAATATTACTTCTAAACATTAATAAATTAACGAATTTTTTAAGCAAGTTTTAAGATTATTCTAACAGAAAATGGCTAAAAAATACAATAATTTCGACTAAAAACAATTAAATATTTCTTAAAATAGTTTAAAGAAGAATTAAATACCAATTTTTTTTTTTTTTTTTGCAATAAATTCGTACAGTTTNTATATAATAGTGTTTTTTTTTCTATAAGAATTCTATATCATAAAATTTAGAATTCTATTGGTAGAGATGATGATATAATTCTTTCTTCTAAATGCATATTAAAAATTATCTTACTTTCTTGGCTGTTAAGAATATAACATAGGGAAAGCATAGTGAATGATCAGATTTTGAACTCCAGATTTTTTGCATTTCTTGACATTTTGGCCCAATATATATAAACTCCTTATAAAAATATATGTGAGGAGAGACATCTTATTTTTCATTTTCTGTAAACTGGATGAATCAAATATTTTGAAACTTGGCAGGACTATTTATATATGTAGACATTGATGCTATTAAATTTTAGTGATTAAAGGTCAAGAAGGTGGGAAGATAGAGGAGGGTCATGTATCACATCTGATGTAGGGTCAGACTTATGAAAATTTTAATTATTATTAGCATTTACAATTTTTTGTTTAAACTTATCTTTACTCTCAAAATTAAGCCTTTTGCCTTTTTATATTAATTAATCATATAAAAATTAATTTTAATAAAATTTTCTTATGTAAACTAATTAATTTAATCAATTTTCTTATAGAAATTGTCATTATTTTTTTTTTTATATTAAAAAGTTGTTTTATTTTTATTAAAAATAGCAGGCAATTTTGTTAAAAAATTATTAAAATTTTTTTAAAAATAAAAATACAGAAATTTACTGAAAAAATGAAAAATTATAAAATATATAATACAATTGTTTCCATTTATATTTATTTAAATGTAGTTTTTCATTGAAAATAATAAGAATTTTCTTATAAAACTTAATGAACATAATCAATTTTCTGATATAAATTATCATTAAATTAATTAAAAATTTTATCGGTATGTTTGTCTGTACTTTATTATTATTTGTATTACAAATTTATCAAAATTTTAAACTTTTTATTTCACTCGACACCCAAGAATAGTACATATTTAAGGCATAAATAAATAAATAAATAAATAAATTTTGTATATTTATATAAAATTTACAAGAATATAGCTTGTTGTAAGTGTTATTTAAATTTCAGGTCAAACTTTATTTTAAAAAAAAGTGTTGTAAACATTAGTTTTAAGCAAGTTGTGGGGACATGTTTACTAACATAGACCTAATATTTCAATAGAGAGTGTCTATTTAAGATTACTGACAACATACAGAGTTCCAGATGACATCTTTTATACAATAAAACTGTTCTTCGCAACGCTATTCGTATTACATCGTTTAGTTTTAATGGCGTTATATTCGAGATAGATAATCTCATAGCATCGATAAGAAAACAGGTAATTCTTACCTTAACTCATAACGTTGATAATTGACTAATTACAACCCTTAGAAAAGATAAAAGCATATAATTTTCTGCTCGACACAACCTAGATAGTGTCAAACATATTCGAGGCGTGGCTGCACCTGTTCGGCTGTTTGTCAGTCGTGTATGGTAGGCGGTGCTTTCTTTGCTTTTTCCACCAATAAAAATGCAGCTGTCTCGACTTATAAAACGGCTGACAATACTTGTGATGCTAATTTGAAGCGAGTAACGACACAAACAGTCCCCCTATTCAATGCTACTTTATCCGCGTTTTAAACTTAAGTTAATTATTTACAATGGAGGCATTTTACTTGCAGATAGTATGTGATTTGTAGTTATGGCAATGGATGAAGATACCAGAGAGTACGAAGATTTGGATGCCGTATCTGTTAGCAGTTCGCCAGGACCCGAAGGACTTTCGCCCGATTGTGACGCCACTGGCAATCCTATTACGTCACAGGATGCATTAGAATCGAACCCGCGGATACAGGAAGCCGTATCGAAGGTGTTACAGAGTTACGATTGGTCTCTAGTAGCTAAAACTAGTCGGCAGAGTGGATCGGATAAGAGAAAACCTCATGTGAAACGACCCATGAATGCATTTATGGTATGGGCTCAGGCCGCTCGAAGGAAATTGGCAGACCAATACCCTCATCTACACAATGCCGAATTGAGTAAGACATTAGGAAAATTATGGAGGTGAGTCGATTTTCGTATACATAAACACGTCTTTCGTGTCGTTAAATCGTCCGATTTGCTCCAATAATCCGAAAAAAAACATCAATTAAAAATAACTCTATGATGACACGCGAAGAGATCCTTCATTAAAAAGAAATGAGTGTTTCGTTACTGATTTTTTCAAATCCAAAATAGTGTCGATTTATATATATATACACATATATAAAAAAGTGACACTCTTTAACTAGGAGCAAGTCGGACGAAAGGAGCAATTTTCAGCAAAATTACTCCTTTACTTGATATGTCAATCTTGTTTTAAAGAATTAAGTGCTACATAAAAACGCATTTACGGTAGCTAGACTATCATTTTCGCCTTTTGTTTCGGTCTTAGACCCGTTTCTATTGTTAGTAAATTGACTAATAATGTAAGTAAAACGATACAAGTATCTTAACTGCGTCAGTAGCATAAATCAAACACCCAAGAAAGCGTATCGTATAGTCTAACCACACTTACCTATTGTTCGAATATAAATGATTAAAAATTCGGGCCTTTTTAATGAAAATAATATCCTAAAACTAAACGGTTTAGGTCTAGGAGATGACGTGATACCAAGCAATAATAGCGTCATAGCGTCACCACACGTAACAAGTGGTTACAAAGTGCCTTTATATTCTACTTCCTATTAATCAAGAAACAAGCGACAATCTATGACGTTGTTGCCACTCCCTCAACAAGTCACCATGAAATGCAAAAAAAGACCCACTAATTCTTTCTTACCTAACAAGCTGACGGTTACTATAATTATAAGCCATCGTATAGAACCTTAAAAGTTCATTAAATAGACGAATAGAACAGTTTAAAACATAGAAAACTGTGTGTATTTTTTTAAAACACGTAAGACACAATATATATTTTTAAATATATATATATATATATATATATATTTTATCTTTTATTTATAATACGAGCCGAAGTTCGAAACTATGAGGAGTTTGCACTTGAACTGGCCAAACTAATGACACAGGGGCTTGTGTTTAGTTGTGAAAGGATGCATTGTTCGGGCACTGTCAAGTGCCACGCGTGTTGCTGCGGGCTAACATGCACGGTCCGTCGTTCCACACAACACATATTACTGTTCATTGTGTAGGTAGGGAGGGGAAAGTCACAGACTGCGTTTATACTGATTGCATGTTGTTGGTTTGGCCTGCATGTCTGGATGCATGCTTATAGTTTTCCGGTACTGGCTCATTTAAACAGGTGCTAAAGAGAGGAGAGGAGAAGAAAAAAACAACTAGCTAGAAAAAATAAAAAAAAGAGTGTAAATTGCGCTTCGTGCTTTTACCCCATTCCGTATCTACATGTTTACCATTTCAACTCTTCGAATTCATGAAAAACGTGATTATGGACATTTAAAGATATATTTAGGCGATAGTATATATATTTTTAAAGGAAATATTTAGTATAAATAAGAGCTTTATAGTGTTAAATGATCATATTCGAGTTTAGAGATGCGAATAACAGATGGCGACACTTTAAATTTACCTAAAAATCTTTATTAAAAAGAAAAATGTGTTGGGAAGTTGCATCGATAAAATAGAATTTTTCACTTTTATATTCAGATTTTTCGTATAATTCGCGATAAATATCAAATTTTCTTATGTCTTCTATACAAAATCTAGCATCTCGTATTTCCGGAATATGAAGAGTAATCACTTTTTAATTACTTTTATCTACATTCCTTCTTCCCCGATTTATTCATATAAAGTTTCATAATGACCCTTTTTTTTTTATATATCTAACACTATAAATCGCAGGTTCTTGACTTCTACTTTTCTCTGTTTAAACCCAATTTAAGCATAGAAACTCTAAGGAAAGTCGAACATATACAAAGAGAAGTGAAGAAAAAGTCGATAAATTATATAACAAATCCATTAATTTATTTTTTATACCTTTATCTGAAGAAAAAAGAATCAAATTTCGAATTAATATAACAGCTTGATCTTTCTACAAAACTCCTATTTAGCCAAGGAAATATGAGGAAAAATTAGTTTTAAGTGAGGAAAAAATCAATAAATTTTACTATAAATTAATAAATTAACTTTTATATTCTTATCTTTAAGAAAAAATAGATTAAAACACAACAGTTTCTTTCTTAAAATCGCATTTATAGATGCAAGAAACTAGTTGTTGCATCTGGAATTCTGCTTCCAGATGGAAGAATTAAGCGATTCTACTTCCAAATTACTAAAAATCTGTAAGAAGAATTAATTAAAATTTATACAGGAAATAAGTAACATTTTAAAGATTCATTCCTAATAAAGAAAAAGAAGAAGAAGAAAAAAAAATTAGGTTAAATTTGATGAAGATTACAAAGCACCATTATGTAATTTAATATAAATATTAAACATGAAACAAATCGCAAGTTATAAACGCTGCGAAATGTAATTTGAGGAGAATTTTGCTTAAGAATTGATTATTATGACGTCTTTATATGTATTTATATAGAGTCTATTCAATTTTTATACGGTGCCTAGATTCGGTAACGTGATAATGATGAAAACTTATAACCATCCGATGCCGTATTTGTTCACCATTCACAGATGCGGCACTCTTAATTTAGCAATTAAAAAAGTTTAAAAAAACAAAAATGAAAGAAGGGAATACATTTTCATGTTTTAAATTATAAAACACGTGTTTCAAACACTCCAAATAATTATAATTTTATTGGGAATAATTAATTTTATATGATGTATTGTGTGGCGAATTGTTCGGTCGGTGAAAGTAGTGAGTCATGTGTTTGTTTTGGCATATTTGCAGCTCGTCTACATCAGAATACGATTGTCTTGCGATCCGATCTCTCTTGCTTTGCAAATTCTTAACCGCCGGCGACCATTGTGTTAACGCGAAAAAAAAAAAACGAGATAAGAATTTTTTATTGTTGAAGTAACCGAACCTCTGGCTTAGGATGCGCCTCTTATCTGTTAAAGTAAACTTACAAATTTTAACTTCTTCCCCAAATTTATCTCCAAAATCTGAACTACGTGACAGACTATAAAAATGGCAAATGGCCAGTTTCTTCGGTATAACGCATCAATCAGAAGAAACGTTAAAATTCGTTAAAAATTACAACTTATATTAATTATTTCCCCTTTGAAGTTTATACCGAGAATATAACTAATTAAGTAATTTTATCTTTGTGAACCATCGCGATTATTATCTTTGTTTTTTTTTTTAATCTATTTTCTTAACTGTTTCTACCTCAATTTGTATAATTAAAACCCTCAAACAATGATTCTCTCATTAAGAAATTGGTGTTTTCTTTTATTAGAATCCTAGGCGATGACGAGAAAAAACCATTCATCGAAGAGGCTGAAAGACTTCGTTGCAAACACAAGAAGGATTATCCAGATTACAAGTATCAACCGCGCAGAAGAAAACCATCCAAAAATTCGGCTTTCGTAGCTTCACCTTCTGAAAGCGTGAGTGGAACTAATAAAAATTCACCAGTATCGGCTTCTATATCCGAAACGGGAGAAGTCGATGCCAAACACTACAGTAGCCTGTACTCGAGCCGATCCGTTGGATATAGTTCGCATCCGCAAAGTCCACCTACTCCACCTACTACACCCCGATATACGGGTCATAATAGGGAAGATCATCAAGTCTCGGCTCCACCGGATATCGCGGTTCCTACTGTTAAAGGTAAGTTGCAATATACGACATTTTTAATGGAGGGAGAGTTCGGGAAAGATGCTTAATAGTTTGGATGTTTCTTCCGAGCGAGGAGATGAAAGTGTGTAGGTTGTAAGCTCTTAATTTATATAAAAAAGTTTGACTTCTGACTCAAGTGTTAGGCATCTCTCCCAGATGTGCTCTTTATCGTGTAATTCGTGGCAGAATTTAGTAATAGATAAGAGTAGGAAGGGATGTTAGAGAGAGTAAATGTCGGTTCTGATCTTTCTTCTAGGTAACCAAGACCTCACCAATTTAGGTAACACGAACTCCAGAACTAACCAGTGCAAATATGCTTCTATCGAAGGACCCACCAGTGCACACGTTTCCGTCGATCCTTACGTTCACATCGGACTTCCAGGATCGTCACAGTATTCCCATCTGACGACGGCATCTACATCGGCTAGTGGCTGGCAATTTCCTCAAGATCGCCTGAGGATGGGATGTCTAACATCCGTCCACGCTCCACGCGAGGACCATCCTCTTTCTGGAGATACACTCATGGCGACTGGTAGCTGCAAGGAGGTAGAAAGAGGCAATCCGTCTTTGGAACTGTATCGAAATCATCAATACGGCGCGGATTTTCATGCTCGAAGACCAGCATCTGCGGGTTTTATGGATGCTGATAGTTTTTCTCATTGTGCCAAGGCTTTTCCAACTCCGTCGGGGTTAATAGGTGTTCAGAGTTGCCCAGTTTTCGGCCACGTTGTCCCTTCCAATCAAGAACAGCAATTGTTTCCCGGTGACAATCGGAATAGCCAAATTGACACTAGCACCTCGTGTGCCTATAGTGCTTCTCATTCTCTGGGACACTTTCTACCACCCAAATAACATTTGTTATTTATCTCGTGACGATAACCGAAGATATTATTTATGTTCTGTCTTTCGTCTGTTGTCTTTTATCAACACAAAAAACTGTTTGAAGATGTTTAAATGGATATGTGTGTGGAGTGTAGATAAAAAAAAAAATATATATTGAAATAAACTAAATGAGTTTTATATCGTTTCCCGGTTGTTTTGAACTTCTTTTAATCAAAAAAACATTTTTAAAACACGGAAACAATATTCTTTACCTGTTTTCGGGGAAGAAATTGATCTCTAATGTTGCATTCATAATCGCGTGTAACTCTCCTGGCAAATGCCAAGTGGCCTGTGCGTATGTTGTTTCGTTGTACGTACCAAAGACGTGTTTTGTTGACAACAATCACCATGGTTATGCTGTTTGTCACGTGATAAAGCTCGACCATAAAGATAACGTGATCAATGTAGCAATATTAAAGGATATGGACCGAATTTCTGGTGAGTAGACATCTTTAAATCATACTAAAGCTTATTCTATAACGTAGTTTAATTATAATATCTTCGTATCGTTGCTTCATTATTGTTTGTTTGTTAAGGAATTTCTTTTAAGAAGAAGAATGCCCTCGCTTGAAAAACAACTCGAATGCTATATAAGTCAATGGCATCTTAGAACTGTTTTTCCTCATTACACGAAGGATACTTTGATGTTAACATTCTCCGAATGCCATATTGTTGCTTTGTCTTTAGTTTTCTTACTTTTTATACGGGCGAATACTTGAATAATTCTTAATAATAGATAATGGAAAGGAGAATAAAAACCGAATTTTTTTTGTTAATTTTTAAACATAAACTACCATCCCTTATAAAAATGTGATAGATTTATTTCTGTATTTAATATTTTTTTTTTTTTTTTAAAAAAAAGAAAAATAGTTTTGTTAAAGAATAAAGCCGTACATCATTTAGTTACTAATGTTTATATTTGATTAATGGGAATTCTTTTCTTAGGTCCATATCATTTTTTTTACTTATATCTACACTTTTTCCTCGTCTCTTCTTTACAACCAATGTGTCCTTCAGAAAGGTATGCTAGCTGGACAGACTGGTGCCTGGCGCAGGTTTGTGTGTATATTTATATATATATATTTAATTAAACACCGTGCCAATAATTATATTTTAACATAAATAAAAGTTTAATTTATAAAAATCATTTATTCTTTTCAATTGATAATGGCGCGTATCGATAAAAGTCTTCGATTCGTTTTCGTCGACTCGCGAGTTTATTGATTAAATAAGCAGCAATGTTGAAGGTTATATCAGATTTTTTATATAATTATCGATCGATTTGTTAATTTTATATAATTTTTTTTTTTCGCATATTTTATAGATAAAACGGAGTTTAGAAAATCGATATCTTACAGTAAATGATGTAATTATGCCCAACAGGTAAATAGTGTTAAGTAGACGAAATTTATTAGTGTGGTTAGAGTAGTTTAAAATATTTTATTTTATTTTTCAGTGAATGTATTTCTGAGAACGTTCGCTACCAGTTTTCCATTCGTATAAATGCTGACTACGATCGGTTAGTTCGAGGAAAAGAGAAATGGTTTGCTCAGCACATCACTCGTCGTTTATCAAACGTGTTAAAAGTGCCAAATTCGTGTATAGAAAATTTAACGATTACGAAAGGTAATAAACGTTTGAAGTCGTAAAGAGTTAAATAATTCAATTTTCTAATCGATTTTCTTTTTCTGTAGGGAGTATTTTCGTGAATTTTACCGCTTCCTTCGCTTCTTGGTTATCCAATTCGACGAAGTACGAAGGCATTGAGAGGTTTCTAGATAAGAGAAATGCGCCATTATTTACTAAAACTGATATAAAATTACCTGTAAATGTGAATGTAAACGTTACAAATGGCCTTATTTTAAAAAATGACGTTTTTAACATTACAAAGATAGAAGATAGTTTTGATAGAAGAACGAAGGGTGGTGAAGATCTTAAATATACAAGCACGATACCTTCAGTAAGGTTATCTATAACGGGTAAGAGACAATTTATCTCAAATACGAACAAAAATAAAACAATAGCGTCATTTAATGATTCATTTATCGCCAAATCTGATTTGTATAAAGCAGCAACAACACTTCCTTCATCGAAATTCGGTGAAAGCCGCTATAGTATTGTAAATAATTACACAAAAAATACATCAGGAAAGGATCTTTCTACTCTAAACAAAAAGTTTATTTATACCTCGAATAATTCTGGTTATTTTATTAAAGATAAGTCACATAGTCAGCCTATCTTTTATAACAATAATAGTGTTGTAACGTCTTCATTGGACAATACCGGCGCTGAGTTTCCAGCTTTAAACAATGTCATACAAGGCACGAATGTTAAGGTGACAACATCAATGCCTGAAAGATACGTCACAGAATCTAATCTGACAGAAAGATTCTATAATAATGTAAATAACAGTTCATCAATTACTGTAAATGTCGATGATTTAAGTTCCTATGTTACAGTGGATGACAGACTTAACACTAGCACTATAATTAATTCAATTATAAATTTAGATAATGAGTCTGATTTAGTGTACTTTACTAACGATACTATAGGAAATTGGACATATTTGGATGATTCCTTTACTGTTAGTAGTGGTATGGATAGAAATTTTACGAGTTATTACGATAATTTAACACGGTCTTCGAATATACAAGACTCATTCCGTGACTACAATATAACAAAAGGTAGTAATAGTTCAAAAATTAATGAGTTGTTCACTACAGAATTCACGTTAGTGAAAGATGATAGAGTTTATGTGGACGATTCGATTGTGAATTATACAGAATTAGTTGAAAATCGAACAGATTTTCAAGAGAATAATTTAGTTTTTGATGTAAGTATCGAAAACATAACGGCATTTGTTCCATTTAAAAACTTAACACGCGATGAGGATAACGTTGCAACTTTGGTGTGGTATGATGTAACGAATGAAACAACTAACTCATCTAATTATCCTCCCTTTGATAAATCTGAGATTCAAAATTCATCATCATCATCATCATCATCATCATCATCGCAATTATCTATTAATCCTTTATTCCCAAATGACACCACACTTTCCTTTAGCACTTCTATGCCCGACAGCACAACCTCCCTTACAAATATAAATGAGACGTCTTCATTAGATAATGGGCACGAAACTTTCAACTTCACTGTTGAATCTGTGAATAATTCAACTACATCTCTACCTTACACCACATCTATAACTAATTATCCTACGTTAAGTGATACTTTTCCCGCTTATGACGATGAAACTTTATCTTCTGACGAAGCAAACGATCAGTTTACAACATCCTCCTCCATCGGTACTCAACTGAATGAAACGATTTCTCCAAATTTACTTAACTATTCACCCTTCAACAACGAGCAGAATGCAACACAATATTCACTTAATTTCACATTAAACAGCACTTTTCCCACCGATAAAGAGAGTAGCACGCATGAAATCCGCACCTCCTTGCACCTATCTGATGATCCTATTGAAACATCTTACTCGATGAACTCGTCTACTACGTTTAACAGCACCTACACATCAGAGATAAGCGAGATTTTCTTGTCTGGTGAAATGAATGATACTTTAAATTCGTATTATAATGATTCTTCATCATCGGAGGATTCATCTACGTCATCTTTTTCATATTCATCAGCCGTGTATAGTGTGAATGTTATGTTAAATCATAGTGGAAACGGAATTGACGATCAAATATCGACCTTGCCAGAAACTGATTCAAATACTTCGTCCTCTACTTCACTGGTAGAGGAAGACAGAAATAGAGACAATAGAATGTCGAAAACAACAATTGATCCAGGAAAAACTGCAGAAAATTCAACTCAACGGGAGGAACCAAGTACTGGTAAACACCCCTTCCACTATTATACTATGGAAGATTCAGGTAAGGGAGTATGTATATACGTAAAAATATGAATTAATTATGTGTATGTGTTCTGTTAAAGAGTTACGAGAGCGATTATCATAATCATAAGCTCCTTCATCATATAGTGTGAATGTGGATGAATGGCCTCCTAAATCTAATTTTCTTTCACGATTATCTAAATTAATCAAATGACATTTCTAATTATTAATATTAATACAGAATGGCATCCTAATTGCTTATATTTAGACCGAATTCGTTAGTTTAATCGTCGTTATTATAGCTTGAAAATAGTAATTATTTCATTGCAATATTCTTTAAANCGCACAAGAAGATAATGATACTTCAACTGATTTTAATCACTTAGAATATTTCACTGGAGAAACTGAATCTATTGAATCTACAACACAAATTTATTCAAATATTAATTCTACAGTTTATTCTGATGAAATAACTTTTACTACAGAATTTCCTCATTACAATACGGATCATGTGAGCGTTACTGATTTATCAAGCGATTTTCCGTCACTTGTAAATGATGAGGATAATTTTGATTTAGATGGAACACAATCAGCTTTATTTTCTTCTCTTTCTACATCTGATTCAGTTACGATAGGAGTCTCTGAAGAAACTTTTACATCTTATGCAAGTGAGGATTTAGATACAAGCGAAGCTCCTATAAGTACTTCTTTATCAACTAACGAAGAAACTATTTCGAGTATTCAAGAAAATGAGCCTAATTTAACAATCGTAATGAATTTTGAACCATCTACAAGTAAAAGTTATGATTCACTTACGCAATCAGAATTATTAACAACTGAATTATACAAAAATACAACAGATTTGGAGCAAACTACATCGTATGTTGCAGAGACGAGACCTATATCTTCCACAGAATCTTTTGATGTTAAATCAGAATTAAATTCTAACAGAGTTACTACTCCTTACGATCCTATTGTTTCGTGGCTAACGACAGAAAATAATACTAGATATTTTTCCACAAGTAATGAGCCAAACTTTCTTACAGTGACGGAAAAAACTACTACGGAAACAATAGCAGTTTCTATAGACAACACGGAAAACGCTTCGGAAAAACCCTTCGTAGCATCGACAAATATGCCATTTCGAAAGACTACTCTGAAGGCATCCACAATTACAAATCTTGCGACAAATTCTACCTTTTCTGAGTTTTATCAAAATGATTCAACGAGCAATTTTATAGAAACTTTAACATCAAAAGAAGATTTATCGACAAGTTATAATTTCCGATTAGATTCTTCTTCCGAAGCTACTTCTAAAACAGATCTATCTACAGCTAAATTTTCAACTTTGATTAATGAAGATAAAGCTGTATCTCCGAATATTAAAACCGTAAAACATTCAGCTAATTATCCAATAAATTCGGTAGATACAAAAACTCCAGTTATAAATTATACAAACAAACCTTTTACTAGAAAATCAACGAATACGGATTCAACTAAGATGAATTCTCTAGGCCTTTCAACGTTTGAAACTACACAGTTAGAAACTGCTATACCGACTGATGCATCGATAAATAATACAACTCCCATTATCTTTTTTCCTTCGTTTTATATAACTAGAGCTATGCTTACTGGTACTACTACCGTTACTCCTAAAATTACTAAGGCTGCTTCGACTGAAACAGTTAGCACAGTTCCTTCTGAAACAATTAATACGTTTTCATCTGTAAGGAGTAATATTCCTTCATCTTCAACAATTTCTCTTGAAACACTGACTGCTATCCCTGATATATCTGAAAAAACAACAGAATCTGTTTCGACGGAAAGAATCGATTCTTTCACTTCTGAAATGATTAATATAACTCCCTCTGAAAAAATTAGCACGCTTTCTTCTGAAACATTTAAAGGATCAGTTTCTTCGGAAGCTATTCCCCAAATAATCAAAACTACGACTGCTGTTACTCCTAAAAAATTGAGTACAATCACTTCTGAATCAACTAATACATTACCATCATTTCCTTATATTACAAACGAAGCTATTTCTACTTCTGCCGAGATAATGAGTACCACTCCTAATTGGTATCGAACAAAGTCTACTTCAAAAGAAACTAATTCACTTCCTACTCCAATGTTTAGAACTACTTCTAAAGCAGCTGCTACAGTATCACCTGAGATAATTAGTACATCAGATACTTCTTCTATCATCAATCAGACAACTTCTGAAATGATTAGCAGTGTTCCTTCTAAAATAATTAGCACAATTTCTACGGAGGTAATTACTGAAACTCCTGCTGATGTTAATGATATAAGAAAAACAACCCCTACCGATTCCATTGTTTCTTCCGAAGTATCACATACTGATGAGACAACTAATACTATTAAATCTACTACTCCATACCAAACAATTAATTCTCTTTCTTCTGAAACGGATGCTACTCATTTTATTTCTAGAGTATCCAGTATTCTCTCTTCTACCGCAAATATAAAAGATGAAAATAATAACGAAATTCCAACACAGAGTAAATCTGAAATAACTCCTGAGTATCGCGAAACTAATGCCTTAGAACTGGATAAAACAACTCAATTTTTAAGTAAACCCACTTTAGTAACTAAATTATTTACTTCAACGAAAGCTTCTTTCAATTCGCCTTCAACAAAATCGTTTACGATTAAAAGTATATCAAGTTTATTCACAAAGGAAACTACAATTCGCTCGATTGCAACTAAAATAATCGACACAACCGAATCGTTAAAACAATCTACTACGGAAACAACAACGAGAAAAATAGAAAACATCATTTCAAGTACGAGTAAATTACCGAAGAATCCTTCTACAGAAACAACAACTTTTAAAATCTGGAAACATAGTTTAACTGTTCCTTCGAAAGATGAAATTAGAACTTCAAACACTCCATATTTATTGGAGACTTCAAGCGTTACTTCTGTGCCATACGTCGAGATTCCTATGTGGTTCAGAATTGATGCCGATTTTAAGGAAGTCGTAGGAAACAGAGAAGAAGAATTAAAGAAATCATTTAAGTCGCAACTTTCTAAAATAATGCGCTTACCTCCTACCTCTATTCAAAATTTAACCCTCTCGGAAGGTAAGTTTAATTCACTTAATTCGAATGTTAATAAATTAATATAAGAACATGAAACTTTTTCTATGTAAGGGAGCATCGAAGTAAGCTTTCAATTAGTACCAAGTAAGGGTAATGGTTACACAGTAGACGAAGAAGTTCTGCGAGCCGCATCCGAAGATTTAAAGAGATTAATTAATAGTAATCAATTAAAACTGAAAGATCTTGATGGAAAAACATTAATTGTAGTGGCTCAAAATCCCATTACTACACCCTCTCCAGGTAAAAAATTTATTAATTTATACTGTATTTATTTATTAAAAAATAGCATATACGATGCATATAAATTTTTTATTTATATTCTAGTGGCACCACCCGATAACACAGCGACTATATTAGGAATCGTCTTAGCAATTGTGCTGCTGATCGCTATCATAACGTTCACAGCCATCATGACAAAGTACAGAGGAACTCAAAAATTATCACCGTTGGAAGATGTAAGCATTTTAAAATAAATATAATTTTTAAATATATTTTTCTAAAAATTTAATTTTCAGACAAAAAATCCGATTCCTTCTTATCGGAAAATTCCTTACGAAAATTTACTATGGGCGATATCTACCTCTAAATCGAATCAGCCTACTGGCAAATTCGATTACGACAGTGGACTCTGGATAGGACCGGGTTCACCACCAGTTTTCCATGCACCCGAAATTGCCAAATATAATCCTCCAAGTAAAGCCGAAATTCGGAAATCCATTCGGCCTTCCACTTCAGTTGTAAGTAGATGACGAAGAAGATCCACATATCTCTATGTTGTTGTTGATGTTATATTGTTGTAGATTGAATAAAAAATTGTAATTTGAATCTGTCGTGTTTGTCTGTAGTAATTCAGTTAAAATTTCTTTAAGAAGAAGAAAAGAACCTTTCATATTTCAGTGATTTGTCTTGTTTAATCTGTTCGTGGTGCCCATTTATGTCCATTTGAATATGACTTATGTTGGTGTAGAAGTAATTTAAAAAAATTGTGAATATATTGCCGGAAAATTTTGTTTATTATTTTTTTAATTTTATTTTCTTAGAGACGTAAGTTGAAAGAAGACTGGCACATCGACGATCGAACATTATTCTGTGGGAGGTAATGGAGGAAATTCTGTAGAAGTTAGTCATTTGTTTGCAGTTTATACAAATATGGGAAAGATATCAAATGTAAACAAGTCTCTTCTAGCATCGTAGCGTGAAAATAATTACCATATGCGCTTAATAATGGCGTAATATAAAAAAAAAAAATACAAATATAAGAAACATGATATCGAGTGCCAAAATTTTAGAAGATTAATTGTAAAAATCATAATAAATTTTTAAATATAATAACGATAAATAAATTTAATAATAGTTATATTTTAATAAAAATTGTAATATAGTTTATGAAATAAATAAATAAATGTTATTTTAATATAGAAAATATATAAAGCGGGTTAATTGTCAAAAAAAATATTGAATAAGTTAGCGCCATCTGGTTTCGAATAACTAAATTAAATTAATTGTTTTCGTTTATTCAAAATATAAAATATATTAATATATATTCTTTTAAAATATACTGTATTATATTACTAAAAATTATAAATTTAAAAATATTACTCAAAAAATTTGATTTATAAAGAGTATGCTGTTTCTACTAGCTGTTATGGCGTCGGCCTAATCTGTAAGATTTTCTTAGAGACTACAAGGTGGAAAGAACAAAATAGAAATATATATAAAATATTTAGTATATTACACTACATTTTATATAAACCTGTACCCCCCACAAGTATAATTAGTATAATATTTTAGGTCTAATATCCTGAGTCTGAGAGAGGTGATTTGAGGCCAGTTACATATAAAAAAAGCCTCATTTTTCACTAAAAGCTATAAAAATACACGAATGAAATTAATAAAACTGTTTTTTTCTCGCCGCTTATGAAAAAAAAACGTAAATTTATACCAATTTCATGTCAAAATTATTATATAAAACACTAAATTTTGAGGCTATTTAAGATGGGAAATGCTCAAATAGTCCTGATGATATCATCATTACTTCGGCCTGCTTATTCTCTTTAGAAAATTTTATAGTAGAAAATTTTAAACTGTAAACCGGAACTGGATTTAAATTTTATTAATGTTTTAAGCTATAATATATAAGAGGCCCTTCCTCTCTTTCAAATGATACTAAATTTAAATGCGTGAGACCTTAAACTATATCCCCTAATGGCGAATCCTTAAACTAAAAATTGATAAGTTTAATTAAATTCGAATTTATTCCAAACTTAAAAGTATGATTTTTTTATTATTAACAACAAAATACACAATAAAATTTAATAATTTTAATTACTAAAACAATTTGAAGAACGATTCGACGAGGACGATTTCAACAATGATTTAATTTCATTGTTGATCTGTTAACAATTGTTAAAATATTGCATTGTTGTAATGACGTCACGAATGACGTCGATCGGCGNACAACAAAATACACAATAAAATTTAATAATTTTAATTACTAAAACAATTTTGTTTTTGTAATTAAATATTTAATTTCCATGAAAAAGTCCGCCATTTTAACAGTAATACAATGCATAGAAATATTATAAATGCACTACAATTGAATGAATATGTAATTTCTCAACGAAATTTATGATCACTGCCTCATTAACGCACGAGCATACTTTGCCATGGCCGGAAGCTTCGTCCTTTTAAGGGCCTCATTTAAGGGCTCGTTACTAATATATTCCTATTACTGTATATCTGTATCCATAAGATATATGAATATTATAATTGATGAAAAGTTTGTTTTCTGAAGGGCTATACTTATTTCAATTAGCGAAGTTTTATGCCTAGGGCCTTGAGCTTTTAGTAGCCTCATACTCGGGCAAATATCGCTACAACATTGCTCCAGTACATGGTATCCATTACGAGATAATACACGCACGAAGTATCACGTGATGCAAACTTTAAAGTTTATATTAATCTAGGGCCTCGTAAACTTTACCGTTTATTATCGTACATAGAATATTTTATTATATTTTTGAATAGTAAAATTTACTTCCATATTTTTACGTGTTCTTGCAATAAAAAATACTTTCTATTACTTTCATTAAGGCTTAGAAATTATACAATGGAGTTAATATTAATTCACATTTAAAGTTACGAAAGTTATTGTTGAAATATAATCTTTTCTTAATAAATAAAAATAAAAATACCAGTATTAATTTATATTTTATTTTTCAAACATTTAAATTTAAATAACAGATGGCGCCACGTGTTATATGTACCTATCAAGGTCTATATACATAGGTCGGGACACGCGGAAGAGCCGCCATTTTGGGCCTTATTGAGTCGCATGTTTTAAAGAAACTTGTATGAGCAATCAGTTTTATACGACATTAATTAAACTAAAATTGCATAAATCCAGTGATTTCCAGTCAAAAATATCATAATAATTTCGGATGGTTATACAAACCCAATTTTATGTAACTTTTTGATCAAATAGTTTAAAAGAAACAATCGTCCATAACATTTGCTGTCGTAATTAAAACATTATTTAATGTTTTCTGAGAAGCTTAAGGATATATGATTTCTTTATTGTTTTCATTACATAAAAGTATAGTCAGTTTTCTACTCAAACATCAGAATTCAGATTCATAATATAAGACATCACTCCATGATTGACATTACAAAATAAATGTGGATCTAAAATTGTTTTAAATGTAAATAAAGCATTTGTAGTTGTAGTCTCCTGTTTACTGACTGAAGTTGTTTTTTGTTTAATTTATCTAAAGTAGTATCATCACTTTCTTTAATTGTTTTTTCTGTCAAGAAAGACTTTACTAGAGCTATATAAATACATTATAATTCAAAATATGTTAAAATAATTATTTTTTCGTACAATATAACATTTCTCGCAAAAGTAGGCAGCATTGAACACACAAGATTTTCAATAACAGCCAATTTATATAACACTGAGAATACTTAAACAAAACAGTAATCTTTATTTCAGATGAAAAAAGAACTAGTTCAGCAATTAAATAATCTTACCATTGGTTGTTCTTTCTTCAGGAAGTTTTCTTTCTCTAATAGGCTTTCTTTTTGCTTGTAATAGATTTAGGAGGATTGGGCACATTGAAAATTGTGAGAATAGCATTCCGTTTTAGCAGCTTCCTTCCGTCAGCTCTTCTCAGTTCAAATTGAGATTCTTCGAAATGAAGCTGAACAACAAATAATTTAATGTAAGATCACGTATACATCTCAAAGACAGTATCTATAGAAAAATACATGATATACACTAACCTCACACAGTTTAGCACAGTTTACAATGTTCAGTTGGCTGCCACTTATTCCGTCTGCAGTTCTGCACCCATTTTGCTTTCCTCCGCTTATCTGCAGGAAATCTAAATAATAGAACATCTGTAGATTTACTCTTACAATTTGGTACCACACAATAACCCATTCTTTAACGTTCTGAGTACTTATATACATAACATAGTCGTCTCACGCTGGAACCACGTGTGGAGTGAACTCTATCGATCAGTCTCAAAATGGCCGCTGCCGCAAAGAATCACGGAATCGTGTCCTGACCTTATATAGACCTTGGTGCCTATAAGGTTATCGTCGAACACGTGCTGCTTACCCGCAGTTTATTTATATTATTATTATTAATTATTAATTAACGAAAAAAAGCATTCTGTATACGTAGCCGTATTCCGTTTTCTTAATAAATTACATCAGTTACGTGCTATTTGGCTTATTATACAGAAATATGTAAATCTTGGATAATTCGAAACTCGATAATTCGAAGTCGCGATTATTTCGTCCCTTGAATTTTGAACAAATGAGAATTTCCTGTAAATTATCGAGAATCGCAGATTAGGTATAGACAATCTTTATATCTAAAAAAAAAGGCCTCAGTCACTCAAACACCGTTGAAATATATTAAATTATTTATAGAGACTTTATCGACTTATTAATTAATAAGATATTATACTGTATTTAAGTAGTTACTGTTGACAACAGATTTTATGTTTTCATGAAAATAATTTTAATTTTACAAAGTGAATATGTTTTAAAATAATTAAGACCAGAAGTGTTTGTACAGTGGAAGTTTATACGTGGAGAGAAGTTGTAATGCTCAAATAGTTAATTTTAGTGAAATAAAGTACATAAACGAAAATAGTGAAATAAATTTGAACAAAATAAAATTCGATATGTATATGCATATATATACAATTCAATTAAAAAATAACTGAAAAAACTACAATTAAATTTTTATAATGATGAGCTTACTTGTGACTGAGTAGATAAAATTACGGAATACCCATACTTGGTTCCGGATTCCAGCCTAACCAAGTGGCATTTTTCAGGTTTTATTCACACATGTTTAATTCTTAAATAGGAGATAATTGGGTCCTTAATGGTTATCTTATATCATAAAATCTACTGGCTACTAAACATGTCTTTAGATCAATGAACATTAAATCAAAATGGTTTTTACCATTTACATCAATGTGCATAACCTAATTTACAAATTGCATATGCATTCCTAATTGACACATTGCGTACGCATTGTTGCACGCTTTACATTAAAGCAATCTGAAATGCATGAAATATCTCTAATAAGTGAATCGCTTGCAGAGCAAACATCTGACAACGGAAAATTACTTCCAAATTATATAAAGATATTATTAATATAACTTCTCTAAAGTAGATATCAACTCAAATTTCTTCTGCAGAATCAATGTACTGTACATGAAATTACCGAATTATGCTCTTTCAATAGGTCTTTTTAAAGATTATTTTATTAATTCTTTAGTATAAATTTTCTTAATTTGAAATAACTTTTATACACACTCCACTAAAAAAACATTGCAGCAATGAGTTGCCTAACTTTCCTGGCAAAGGATATTTATGTTTAAGAAACACTAAAACACATTAGCAGGAAGTTAAATGTGTGGCACCATCTGTTATGAAATTTTATTAATTTTACAAATAGCTTTTATATTATTAATTAATATAAAAAGGTATGAAACTTAATTTTGACGATAGAGATGAGTTTCTAAAAATATTGTAAATGCTAATAACGGATAGAATTTTAATTAAGTTGGACTCTACTTGAGATATGACACATGATCCTTTCTATCTCCCTACTGTCTTGACCTTTAAGCACCAAAATTTACTAGCATCAATGCCCTTAATATACAAGTTACCATGCCAAATTTCCTTTCTTAATCTTTATTTAACACGAGTACTTTAATTTTACTTTTATAGATAATTACAGTATTGAAAACTTTTAAACGAGTAAATAGTTATTTGCTTTTTATATAAATTTTATTAATTGACTTAATAGATCTACAACTCAATTAAAATTTGATGTCGGAATGGCCATTAATGTACAATAGATTTCAATATGCCACTTTGAAGACTCAATTCTTCGTGTAAAAAATGGAATATTCCCATTCGAATATGCCCATGAAAAATTTCTGAAAATCTCAGAAATTTTCATAGGCATATCCGATGGACATATCTATATGTTGGATTTATCTTTTAATATTCGGATGCTTCCATTATGGACTGATCAAACTTAAGAGGAGAATGGAAAAACACCTTTCTTGGCGATATTTGTCTTACATTACAATCTGATACAAGTTAAATGCTTTTAAAAAATTGCTAACTCCAGACATCTCTGATTATGCTTTATCATAATGCAAGTTTAATGATGCACTTTAAATATAGGATTCAAATTCCAGTTAAACAAACAGTAAAGGTACCGATATGAGTTCATTTTGATGATAAATTAAGTATTCATGATATCGTATCTATTTATCATATGCAAATTCATAACGTAATATACACGCGTACTTTGGATTTACTTTTATAGATAATTACAGTATTGAAAAACTTTTGAACTAGTAAATAGTTATTTGTTTTTATATAAATTTTAATGTATTTTAAATTGATTACATTGTCTCAGAACAAAATGGTTACCTTGTCCATTTCATTTTGAGACTATGTAATGTAAGTTTCATTCACTACGTATTTATGACGTGATGTAACTTTTGTTTCGGGGTAAATATTGAATGTCTGTACATTGTTCTAGCGGAAAGCCTAGAATTTCGGTTGTAGAATAAAAATTTCTTTATAGTGCAAGCATAGCAGAACAAAATTACAAAAAATAGACGTTTCAAGTGAAGCAAAAAGTATTTTATATGATGATAGATTCCGTAGAAGAGTCTAAAGTGTGAAGTTAAATAGCAACTTCGATTGCCTAAGTCAGGATAGTGGACACTAACAATTAGTATAACAAAGAAATCCTACAAAATCTGTATGTCTGGCAAATATGTCATTACAAACTGATTAGCTTATATGTTATAATATTCTTGAAAAAAATTTTACATATTTCTCTATAAAATTAATACTGTGCAAGAACTTAACAAACTGTATACAGATGCGAATCCTGTAATAATTTTCTCAATTTTAAAAGTATGATGAAATAAATAAATAAAATAAAAATAGTAAACAATAATTTTTATATAAATTTCTGTATAATAGTTGATGGACTAGCGGAGTATTATAAAATTACTATAAAAATTTCGATTGATACGAGGGAATCAGCACATTTAGCTATGTGTGCTACATTTGTTACGAGTGTGTCTAACCCCATTGTGGGTTAAACCCAGCATAAGTACGTGTGAATCTGGATTTCAATGACTCTAGATTAATACGTTAAAAAGGCAAGATGTAGAAATTGTAGAGTTATCATTTTAATCTAAATTCAATAACATAAATATGTGACTTTAGGTTTATGAACTCAACCTTGACACATTTTACAACATATTAATTTGAAATTACGCTTTGAATTTGTAACATTCGTTTCATTAATTATAACGTTTAACAATTATAATTTTACGAGTTATATTGAAGAATAAATCAATGGATTTTTTGAATAAATGATTTGAAAAATTATAAATAAATTGCTTTATCTTGAATTAAACACATAAAATTAAAAAAAAACCCATAGTAAATTTATCAATTTACGATAATATTATTGACCTTTGATATTATAACCGAACAAGATAAGTTGAATGAATAATCACATTTTCATTTATTTTCGGCATTCTTTCTGAGTAGTATGAACATGTTTTTGTTTCTCGGCTTTCTTGCCATCCTCTGTTATCATCAGTGTGAAAGTTCTCATTATAAAGTACACATTCCACTTTCTGCAGAGAATTTTTATCCACGATTGAAGTTGAATGGCACTCTACCAAATATGGAGGAATTTACATTATGTATGTGGCTTAGACCTTATCATTTTCAAAAGGAATATTCCTGTTTCGTTTCATACAGTACAAATCGGTTGGATCATGAAATAGGTGGATGTTTCTTCAATTACAGCAGCAAAATGAACATTGGTATTGAAGTTTTAGATGTATTCAACACATTCCAATGTCATCAAGTCAATTGGTATCCCGGAGGATGGTATCATTTCTGCGCATCTTGGTTTGGATCCAATGGATATATCAGAGTATTTATTAATGGAAACAGATGTAAGCTCGATGATGTTGGTAATGATGTTGCCGGAAATATAGAAGGTGGTGGAATATTTGTTATTGGGCAAATGCAACATGGTTCAGATTCTGGATATGTCGAGGATCAAGCCTGGCATGGAGATATTGTTGATATTAATATGTGGAACGAAGTTTTGAAAGATGGACAGATCAGAGAAGCATACAAATGTGATGGAAAAAGAGAACGGGGGAATATTATTTCCGGAATGAAAACTTCAATGACTGCTTTGGACGTGATTCTTTCTGAGACTGAACTTTGTAAATCATGATATTTTACTTTTTATTTAATTTACGAAGTTTAAATTCAAATATTTATTAAACAAATATGCTTTTTCGAAGTAAATTTACACTATTAATAATGTATAGTATATAGACTATTTAGATGAATGGTTCTGAACTTTTTGTTGGTACATCCATGCTCTAGTGTGGCATCGTAGATGCCACACTAGAGCATGGATGCCCTTACATGTATAATAGATGCCCTTACATGTATAATAGTTAAAGATTTGCAATATTTATGCAATAAAATATAAAAATAAGAACGTAAAATAGAGACATAATTAGTATTTTAAAAAATTATTTTTTTTAAATTTTATTGCAATTGAAGGAGAACTATTTATCCGCATAAAATAAATTATCACTTTTAATACGTTGTAGCCTAAATAATAAGGTTTTCATATATAAATTAAGGCTATTGTTCAGAAGTACCATCCATTAATTATGTGTACAGTTTAAGGGAAAGGGGGTCTCAAAAAGTACATTATTGTACACAATGAGAGGAGTCCAGACATTGTCTATGTGGACTTTTTTAGTGGTATTAGGAGCATACAAATTTGTTCTTACAAGCCTATTTACTTGTCGTGTAAGTAAACGTCAGTTGAATGTCATGGATTATTGTATATGTAATTAAAGGGGAGAGGTTCGCCAAAAGTACGTCATTGTGCATAATAGGAAGAAGGGGATCAAAAATAGCTCAAAAACGCTATACGTAATTAATGGACGGTCCCAACGACCATTTTTTTAAAAATGTTTCCATCAATAGTCGTTGTTCAGAGACTGTATAAGTGATAATAATTTCATTTAGAAAGTTATTAGATTCTCTCCACACAAATTTCTTGTGTGGTACAACAGTGTATATAATATATCAAGCTGTAGAATTACAGTTTGATATATTAAAAAAAATTATTTTTATTTCTGTGAAATCAAATAAAATTTATCGTAAAATTAACTACAAATTTTTATAAGTAATATTTAATCCCTTTTATTAATGTATTGTACGCATATTCGAAATACAATAATTCTATTATTTGCATGTTTTCTGGAATATTTAGTATTTAAAATATAATTTTATATTGTAAGAAATTATTTTAGCTGTATTTTGTTAAATATTAATTAATTATTATTATTTTTATTTAAGTCGATAGAAAAGATTGGTCGTTGCCTTGTTTACTTCACTGATTCGAATGTCGTTTAGATAAACGAGGTTTTAATTGTTTGCTTTGGTTGATTGCTTATCTAAACAAATATTCATTTTCAAGCATTCAAGGATATCGAATCATAAAAGGAAGTAATGCTAAATCTATATTAGATATTCGACAGAATAATTATAGTTTAAAAATGTATTTAATGAATTCATTAAGATGTAATTATATTCTTTACATAAATATTTATAATGTTATTTAAATCGCTCAACGTAATTAAATAAAGAAATAAATTGTCAAAATATTTAAAAAAACCTTTCATTTCTTTTATTAAATAGAATAAAATAATAACTTCTTTTTATATAAAATAATCAGATCGATCATAAGAAAATAAATATTAAATGTTAAAGATCAACAAAATATTTATTTTAATAAAGTTTTTAGAAATATTCGGTAAAATAATTTAAAACCAAGCTGTAATTTATATTAAAATAATAATAATAATAATAATAACGTAGTAATTTACGACTCGTAGATGTTTTAAGATAAATAAATTAACGAATAATATTTACTACTCATTAATAACTTATAAGAGGTTTAAGTAATTAAAGCCATGAAAGCAGTGTTTATAAATATAATTTTAGCAAGATGAACTGAAATTTCTTATCAGAATTTCTTAAAAAATTGTTTAAATTATAAAAAAAATTTTAATTATACGGATCGTATTTATTGAAGAATAATGATAAGTATAGATGGGAAGGTAAGAGTTAGCCATTAATGAGAGCGCTCTTTGAAGCAATAAAACTTTGTAATAAAATTATTAAAACAAATAAAAGATGATTTTTTTTACTATTCATAAAATAAACTTTAATTTATTTCACTTTTTTACATATTAAAATTGGCTGCCCATAAAATAGGTGACTAACTCTCCTTTATTTAGGTCTGATAAGTGTATACATAAATGCAGATTAATATAAAAGTTATTAAAATTATTAAATATAAGTGATAACACTTCTTTCAATGCATAATCTACATACATATTAATTTATTGCAGATTTATATATTCCCACTGTTGTCCGTCTATCTGTTCGTTCTTCCTTAATCTCGAAAATTGATTTAGATAGATGAAATTCGAGATTAAATATGAAAGCTTAGAGTCGGAGGTCCCAATAAACTGTATACAAACTTTCGAAAATCATGTGATTTTTTAAATTAAAATATGATTAAAAATTGCATTCTTGTATTGGGACATCGTCACAATAAGTAATTGCTCCTTATTCAAGGTACTCAATTTCTTGTGCATTAATGGCCCAATTTAAATGTTAGGTATTATACTATTAAGTGTTATTTTTAGATTAATTAATTAGGAGTAAATATTGATATAAATACATAATAATTATTATAATAAATTAAGAGTATAAACGTAAACTTTTCATTTCGAAGAATTTGATACCAGAGGACCATTAATCTCCTGCTGATTGAATATTATATGATTTATGAAAGATGCTTGAAAAGATATTTTCAGTTAATTTAATAACCCTGTCAATATTTAGAGCATTGTAAATTATTTATTCTATAGTTCACAAGTGGATTTTCTTAAAAAGAAATAAATTTGATCATTAGTCAGTGCAAAAAAATTTATATTTACAAAGAAACTCGCATTGTATTATACCAAAATACTAAAATATGCTTAGAAGGAATTGAGTTTATGTATGTTATATTCAGTGAATATAAAAATATCATATTTAATAAAAGAAAATTAGTGTAAACTAAGCATATTAACATTATATAAATACCGTATCTATAAATTAAAATAAGTTATAATGAATAATTTAAACGTTCATAGTAAAGTATTAAAGTTGGAGAGAGCGTGTTTTTTAGTGTTCTTGACACTATTTAATGGATTTATTGAGGAAAGTAATAAAAAAAACATTTCATATAACAGTGAAAGCTATCTAGTTTTTAGAAATAGCAATCATTAAATGAAAGAATTACAGAAATTAAACGAATATTGCAAGAATTATAGACACGTCAGAAAATGAAATATCGGTTGGGACATATTACATGTTTCACCGAAGATAAAAGGATGGGAATATTAAATAGGCCTATATTAATGTAAACGTTGAGAACAATTAGAAAAATTATATTATTATATATAAGTTTTCTTGAAAATTTATTTTATTAATTCGCATACAATTTATTTTAAAGTTAGTACTTTATCATTGCTCTTGTCTGAAAAGGTGTTTGTACAAACGTAGATTTGTATGCATTTTTATTCTCTCTGGTGAATGTTTGGAACATTTTTACCGAAATATTTTAAATAATTCTCTTTATTTTATAAAGCTTATACAGGTTTCAGGGTTTACGTATATTGTCTATACAATTACATGAGGTTAAAGACCGAGCGCAAGACCCTTCCAAATCTTTCTACTCGTAATGTTGAAATCTATGAAGCCGTTTCAGATTATATTAATTTTTGGAATCAATTTATAACTTTTTGATAATATTCTAAGCCATATCATATATCTTGATATCAGTATCTTGTTGGGTTAAATATTTTCGTTGATAACAACATACATTTCTTAAATTAAGAAAAAAAGAATTTATTATCTTCTATTTCATAAAACATGACTTCTATTTTTTATTATTTTTGTATCGTTTAATAAATACCATTTCTAAATTTATTTATTGCACTCTTGAACGAAACATTTTCATTCCATAACTCAACCCTTCCACGAAGTGTTACACAATGTCAAAGACCTGCAAGTTTGACCGAACCTACAATAGGGGAGGCCATATAGTGAGAAATACGGGCCCGACACATTCCGATAAACAATCTCTAACGTTCCTAACTCGTATTTGAACTGTAATTTCCTAGAGTAACAGACTGAAGTCTTTAATTAATTAATACATGCGTTATTTGTATGCACAGTGCTATATTAAGAAAAAATTTCAGGTTCTAGATAATTGCTATAAATTATATTTATTATATCAAAATAATTCAAAGATTCATTATACCATAGGCAAAAAGAATCATTTCTACAGAATCACTATTCTAAGGAGTCCCAAATAAAGTTTATTTGATTGCTAATATTTTATTTTTTATGGCTATTTTTATCTATTAATGCTACAGTCTTTAATCACAATTATTGTGTGTGTGGAGAATGAATGTGAATATTTGAAATTAAAAGTATTATTATCCAAATACAATTTTTTAAAAAGTATACTTAAGATGCATGATGGGTGAGCCCAAAATGCATTTTTTCTAAGTCTCCAAAGATCTACGATGGATATAAAGGCAAATAATAATTTCAATGCCGAATATCTTGTTATTATTATTATACACGCCTTCATAATTATAGTACTGTATTTTTTAACTTTTCTTTTTACTTCTATTTTTGCCATTAAGAAGAGACTTTTATACACACAAATCGCATAAATAAAGTATCCGAAAGGAAAAAATAACAAAAGAAACATAATTAAATAAATATTACTTTAACATTACGCAACTGATTCTTAAAATTGAAACTGCGATTACGTAAATAAAATAGTATGATTCAAAGTACATTGCACATTGACCTCGATAACCTGAAATGCTAATGTTATCTTACGTCACGTACTCCAAGTACTATAAAAGGATGTAACGTCAAGGTATTTCAATTTAGAAGAGACAACAAGATGTGGTTTCATGTGTTGTGCGTGCTTCTTTCTTTGGCACTTGTAGAGAATTCTCAACTCAAGATACACATTCCTCGCTCCAGCTCCGGAAACTACCCACGTCTTCGTCTCAATCAACAGTTTCCATCTCTAAATGAGTTTACGATTTGTTCTTGGATCAAACCGCATTCGATTCAAAGAGAATTTTCGACATTTATTTCCTATGCGACCCTTCGATCCGACAATGAATTTGCTGTGTGCCTTTCGAATAAAACTGGAACCGTCAGCGTAGGTGTCAATATCGCAACCGAGTATACGGAAATACGATGCCCAAATATAGAATGGACAGTGGGTGAGTGGTACCATCTTTGCGTATCTTGGTTTAACACGAATGGACATTTGCAAGTGTATAGGGATGGTTATCGATGTTATATCTATAATTTTAATAAAACGATTGCTACAGGCGATCGTATCTATGGAAAAGGTGTGTTTATTGTCGGGCAAGATCAGGATGCTTTTGATGGTAAATACGAAGCTGATCAAGCGTGGATTGGTGATATAGCAGACATAAATATGTGGGACGAAGTTCTAACAGAAAAACAAATGATAGAAGCTGGTAAATGTGAGGGAAAAAGGAAGAAGGGAAATATTATTAGTGGATTGACATCTTCCATGACCGCTTTAGGTATTTCTATATCGGAAACTGAACTCTGTCAGATTTGATTATAAATTAACGAATTAATAAGTTACGGAAAAATACGAGTTACAATATATTATTTGCATCAGTATCGAATGTACTAAGATATAAATAAGATGCCATGATAACATTTCATTATTTTTATTTAATCATTTTCATTTTTATGTAATATTAGATGTTAATTTACACATAANTAATTAATTAGGAGTAAATATTGATATAAATACATAATAATTATTATAATAAATTAAGAGTATAAACGTAAACTTTTCATTTCGAAGAATTTGATATACGTTGTAGCCTAAATAATAAGGTTTTCATATATAAATTAAGGCTATTGTTCAGAAGTACCATCCATTAATTATGTGTACAGTTTAAGGGAAAGGGGGTCTCAAAAAGTACATTATTGTACACAATGAGAGGAGTCCAGACATTGTCTATGTGGACTTTTTTAGTGGTATTAGGAGCATACAAATTTGTTCTTACAAGCCTATTTACTTGTCGTGTAAGTAAACGTCAGTTGAATGTCATGGATTATTGTATATGTAATTAAAGGGGAGAGGTTCGCCAAAAGTACGTCATTGTGCATAATAGGAAGGAGGGGATCAAAAATAGCTCAAAAACGCTATACGTAATTAATGGACGGTCCCAACGACCATTTTTTTAAAAATGTTTCCATCAATAGTCGTTGTTCAGAGACTGTATAAGTGATAATAATTTCATTTAGAAAGTTATTAGATTCTCTCCACACAAATTTCTTGTGTGGTACAACAGTGTATATAATATATCAAGCTGTAGAATTACAGTTTGATATATTAAAAAAAATTATTTTTATTTTTTTAAATCGGAATTATTATTATTAATTAATTATTATTATTTTTATTTAAGTCGATAGAAAAGATTGGTCGTTGCCTTGTTTACTTCACTGATTCGAATGTCGTTTAGATAAACGAGGTTTTAATTGTTTGCTTTGGTTGATTGCTTATCTAAACAAATATTCATTTTCAAGCATTCAAGGATATCGAATCATAAAAGGAAGTAATGCTAAATCTATATTAGATATTCGACAGAATAATTATAGTTTAAAAATGTATTTAATGAATTCATTAAGATGTAATTATATTCTTTACATAAATATTTATAATGTTATTTAAATCGCTCAACGTAATTAAATAAAGAAATAAATTGTCAAAATATTTAAAAAAACCTTTCATTTCTTTTATTAAATAGAATAAAATAATAACTTCTTTTTATATAAAATAATCAGATCGATCATAAGAAAATAAATATTAAATGTTAAAGATCAACAAAATATTTATTTTAATAAAGTTTTTAGAAATATTCGGTAAAATAATTTAAAACCAAGCTGTAATTTATATTAAAATAATAATAATAATAATAATAACGTAGTAATTTACGACTCGTAGATGTTTTAAGATAAATAAATTAACGAATAATATTTACTACTCATTAATAACTTATAAGAGGTTTAAGTAATTAAAGCCATGAAAGCAGTGTTTATAAATATAATTTTAGCAAGATGAACTGAAATTTCTTATCAGAATTTCTTAAAAAATTGTTTAAATTATAAAAAAAATTTTAATTATACGGATCGTATTTATTGAAGAATAATGATAAGTATAGATGGGAAGGTAAGAGTTAGCCATTAATGAGAGCGCTCTTTGAAGCAATAAAACTTTGTAATAAAATTATTAAAACAAATAAAAGATGATTTTTTTTACTATTCATAAAATAAACTTTAATTTATTTCACTATGCAAATTCATAACGTA
>NW_019385956.1:28023-37720 GCF_000671375.1 Centruroides sculpturatus | reverse complement strand
TTTCACAGAAAAGCATAATGCCTCACAGAAAAGCAAACTTAGGGCGTCGTACTCGTAGCGCCATCTGTTGGACATAAAAGCCTTAACCTAGATTATATATTTTAATTTATATGAATGTTTAACGGAATAATATACAGCCTATGTCCACCCTGAGGTTCCATTCTAAATATTGGTGAAAGAATTTTTGAAATCGGATGAGTAGTTTCGGAGATTACCTACTGCAACGAAACTTACATACAAACATTACCTCTTTATTATATTAGTATAGATTACATGTTCTGACAAGTAAAGAATTTTCATAGTTCTGCCACAAATAAGCTATATATTGATTATTGACCATTTGTGACATGATATAACGAGCAAAAATAAAAATAAAAAAAACTAATAGGTAGGTTTAAAATTAATAAATACAAATGTATTCTGACAGTGAATGAGTTAATTATGCTTTCTATTTGCAAAATTCCTCAACCTTAACACAAAATAAGAAAAAAGTGAATTTTTAAGAAATTTGTGGGACTTCCCGGGATCCCGCAATCCCGTTTGAGAAACCCTAGATAGTACTATCGTAGGCGCGATGCAAGTATAGGTTAGGATGTTTCGAAATTTTACAAGATAATATTATTATTTATTGTGAAATTTTGCCGCCCCCTAAAAAGTGCCGCCCGGGGCGGACCGCCCCTACCGCCCCCTACGGTACGCCACTGCGTGGCACATAAGTCAGTTAATCCAAATATATCACGCTTCTGTTTCAACTTGCTTAACCATTTTTACAATAATATTAAAAAATATTAAATTGTGGGCCACCCTGCATTATGAATTAGTGATTATAAGCCTAATGTTTCGTTTTGCTGGTCTATCTTACAGATCGTTGCATACCTTCTTGACAATTTCACACAAACATGTTGTAGTAATTCTGGGATAGATGAATGTTTTTTAAAGTGTAAATAAATAGTGCTTATTAAATCTGAATAAATTTATTTTTGATCTTAACATATGTTAAGATGTTTCAAGTTTACTTAGCACATATTTGTGAGTAACCAAGAATACGCGGGTAGCAACGAGACGGTCGGATGATCGAACGGTTAGGCTGACAGCCTGTAGTTCTAGGGGACCTAGGATCGAATTCGGTTGGGTTGAAAAACACGAGAAATGTTTGGTCTAAATATATCGAGTTCCGTACCACTGTGGGCCTGACTGAACCCGTAGTGGGCTTGCTAAAAGCAGCCCTTTTAGTGCCTACAGGCGAAAAAAGGAAAAAAAAAAGACGTCTGGCAAGAAAAGGAAACAAAAAAATATTCACAAATCAAAAGACAATAAAGTGTCTTCAAATCTTGCCCTTTTCCAACAATCTCAGCAACGCAACAGTCTTTACGGGCTTATTCGACTTTTTTTTTTTTTTGAGTTACTCGTTCCTCTCGTTGAAGGACAAGCTATGAAGACATTTTATCGTTTTTTCTGACTTGTTAATATTTTTTATATTTATTATTGTCTATTAATTGAAATATAGGGGAGACCGGGGCAAGATCGGCATGTTAAGCTTTACTTAAATTTTGTGTAATAAATACTGCTGTAAACTGAAAAAAAAGCTTTGCATATTGTCTATTGGAATGTTACCTTACTATAGAACTGGTTAAAATCAGTTTGGAAATAAAAATAATTAAAATAATTACAACTTTACAAGAAGAGAGAAATTGACGAAGTTGCCCCGGGTATAGGGGCAAGATCGGCAACTTCTCTCTTTTTGTAAAGTTGTAATTATTTTAATTATTTTTATTAAAGTTGCCCCTGGTATAGGGGCAACAGTAATGGGGCAAGATAGGCACGTATATAAAATTATGTTATTAACAATGTATAAGTTGGAATTCACTATTAAAACAAAGAAATACAAATCCAACACCCATTTAATATTATTACAACGAAATGCAAGTTCAAAGACATATATACATGAATAACAAATGCAAACATGTTTTCATTTATCATCTGTTTGATTTTTATCCTTTGCTTCTAATGTGGCTTTATGTTGCCGATCTTACCCCGCTAGTCATGATTTCGAAACATTAAGTACAACCCTGAGAACAGAATGCCAAGCCACGATCTGGCCACGTGAATAAGTTGAAGTTACATCCTTCTAACAGGAAAAGTAACTTTCGTTATCATGGAATTATAACAAAACCTGCCAATTCAATATAAATGGAAAAAAAATATTATATGGAATTGAACGAAAATGAAAATTTGCTTGATAATTCAACTACGCTTGTTGGAGAACAATAAAAACACTACACTCAACAAGCCACCAATAAAACTCAACTGCCTAACCTATAACCAAAGTCTTCTTTTAATTTGTTTTTAAAAAAAAGCGCTTGACAAACTTGCCCCGCATGCCGAAGTTGCCCCGGTCTCCCCTAATAAAACAATAAAAAATTATCGCATTAGTCACCTATCTCAAACAATACGAAAGGTGACCACTGACAGACACTATAGACACAATGGAGTTCTAAGAGCATGCCGCAGCTTATATGCGACTCTAGGTTACATCCAAAGAAGACAAAGATTTATTCGTATTTTTGATTCGTTATTGTACTTACATGCTCTAGGGAATAATATTTACGATATAGAAAAAAACAAAACAAAAAAGGTTTCTTGAATCACGTTGCAATCCATATTTTCCGTTACAGTTGCACCATTCTAACTGACTATTTTCGGAATCATAGCGATTGGCAATCTTTCCCTTACAGCTATCTATCCCATAATTACTCTATAGTTTCATCACTAAATAATAATAATAGTAAATGAAATAATATAATGAACGAAAAGACTAAACTCTGAAACTAACTGACAAACAAGCATCAGATATCTTAAATATATTTATTTCTCTGAAATTTCTTTAACATATTGTACTAATATATCATACTAATATCAAACTAATATATAGAAATATATCTCTAAGTACTGTATTTTCTCTAAATAAAAGTCAAAGCAATCAAACGCCATGTATCTTCCTGTATGAAACATCAGTGATTTAATCCGAAAATCAGTTTTGATAAGAAAAAAAATTAAAAATTAAAAAATTTTGGAACGTTTTATTAATTACTACAAATGGATTACATTTAATAGGATTAAGAATCTTAGGAAAGCCTGAAGTAGACTGATTTCAAGTCCAATTGTTCAGCGTTTATAGTTTTTTTTCGAGATCGCCGTCTTGCTTTGATAACGAAGGATGTGAGGAATTTACAGCCAAACCAAACTACATTCTCCAGAATTTTTCAGCCATTTTCAAGCTTTAAGGCAAACCTAATGACAAAAGTTGAATGAAAATTCTCTTTTTAGGCGAATACCCACATTTTGTGTTTTGAATTTTTTCAAAAGGTCACTCGAACTGAAAATTCCCATGTAACACTACTACTTGTGAGAATCCGCAGTGTTGAGAGTATCTATCTCTCAAGTCATCTTAAAGCTTTAAAGCTTTGTTTATGTGAATAAGACGGACAGATCGTAAGAGCTATGTCTTCTATTAAAATTTCCTGATACCAACTACGTTTCACGAGTCTTGTCAGCGATACGAGTTATATTCCTCACAGTAGATCAATAGTTCGAGTGGAGAAGGGTCGCAAAGTCGTCGATAGAACGGACGACTTTTAAAGTGATTCCACGCAAAACAAGTTAACTAAACAATAAAATTTAATGATATAACGAAAAATGAAGTACAAAATAACAGTAAAAAATGATTTAAATGAGATTAACATTATTCATCCCAAATATAAATGGAAACATTTTAATATGTCTAGAATATCTATTCTACGATCGAATCTGATTATACTCCTAAGAGAAAAAGTTTATAAATTATGACATAATACCTCTTAACAGTAATTAGAGAATTGATGTTTCTATCCTTTCGTCGATGGCAAAGATAGGGAGGAGCGAGAATCTGGCTATCTCGTTGAACAACGGACGAAAAAGCTTCGAAACTGCTCTCTTTGCCCTTTTCATTTTCCCAAATTTTTCCAATCAGGAATCAATTTGTTGCTGCCGTGACAGGATTCACAAAATGAGTCGCACTCCTGATGTATCATCACAAAATTTGCTTTAATTATTTAACAAAAATACAAATTATTTAACTGATAAAATTTCCCATTTACTTTCGAAATCGGAGAGAAGAGGGAAATAGAATTTTTTTTCTACGTATCTTTATCTCTCCTCAAAAAACTGATACGTAGAAAGAAAGTTCTATTTCCCTCTTCTCTCCGATTTCGAAAGTAAATGGGAAATTTTATCAGTTAAATAATTAAAGCAAATTTTAAATAATTCCAAAAATTCTTTAATTTAGCCTCCCAGATGCTCGCATATTCCTAATCCAAAACTAATGACTAGTAGTAGAAACCTTATATCAGAAAAGATTGCTTTTACGGGATTGGTGATATTCTAGTAGGCCCTATTGTGTCGAAGTATACAATGCTGAATGTGCTTTGAAAAAGGCACTATGACTACTCGTAGGTACTCTGAATTCTACGGAAGCTTCCTAGAATGTTCTTAAGCTTCATCTTCTTTTCGTAAACGTTTAGTAATTATCCTCATAGAGCTTAGCTTATGAGAGATACTTGAAACTTAAAATATTAAAAAATAATTAGATTTGCAAATTTTGAACTGGAATGCCACAGACCATATCCAGACGCGTTAGAAAAATGCATCCAACTTTGCTTTCCTTTCACAATATTCTACGAATTAAGTTTTGTCTTCGTTAAGGAATGGAAGTTTATAACTGGAAAGCTGATTTATAATTTTGGTTCATAGCTAAGATAATTAAAAGGCCATTAAAAGTGATTGTATTCTATCCTAATTCGCTGCACTGATGGCATTTGAACTCTTCTTGGAGTCTCAGTACTCATAATTATGACTCATCAAAGCAAGATTATTAATAATTTCATACGAGTATTATAATTATGTGACACACCATGAAAATGTCAATAAATAATGTTAAGCTCTTTATTTCTAGAGCAAAGATTGCAGAAAATAAGAATAACTTATTGAGAAACAGCGTAACTTTTTTAAATGCAAAGAACAAGTTTCGTAAAGTGAGAAAAAACATTCAAAACTAAGAGACAGAGTAGAATTATTGAGAGAAATCAATGCAAAACAAAAAGTATATGAATGCTAGTGTGTGGGGGGCACGGTGTTGTTCAGCCTCTTTGAAGCTTAATAACTTCTGTGTCTTTTCTCGAAAATTTCTGAAATTTAGCTGGTAAGTTTCTATATTAGAGAGATTAATTCAATTAAATTTTCGTGATTAAAGGACGAGGGGAGTGGGGGTCTGGGCTTAACGACGATTTTAATCGTCATTATCATTTACAATTTTTTATAACAAAACTCATCTTTATCCTCAACATTAAGCTTTTTGCCATTTTATAATAATTAACAATATAAAACTGTTTAAAATAAAATTTTATAACAGATGGGGCCATGCACAATTTTACCTTTTGAGCCGGAAAAGTTACGCAACTCGTTGTTGAAATTTTTAAAAAGGTTTTGTTTTTTTTTCCTTTTTGGAAACTCGTCTTGTAATTTTGAAACTTTTGTCTTATTTTATTAAGCTCGTTCTTCTAGTTTAAAATTAATTTACGCTATTTCTTGATAATTTGTTTCCAATCCTTCGCTAAAGTAGTGATAAATGGTGTAAGTATATTTTATTTATTTTTCTATATATTTATGTATAGCAATTCGTTAAAGTAATTTGAATCAAACGTTCTGAATATTAATCAAGACAAAAAAGATTGTAAACTTATTGTATTATGTCACATATGCCTATTTGTTTCTACTGAAGTTGTATTTGAAATTTGTTGTTTTAGTGATTTTATTTTTATTTAATAATTGACACATATATATAATATATTAATCTATAATAATTACGTTATAATTTTGTTATTACCAGGCCAACAATAATTTGTAGACCACAGAAATTCAATATTTTGGTAGTTCATCATGAATTTTCTTTTTTTTGTCATCTTTCTTGTTTATCATGGATTTGGCAGGCCCGTAATGAATGTGATAGTGTTGGGCCCGTCCCTCTCCGCCCGACAACCCCCCATTGGGAGCCTGGCAAAAATCATAATGATCTTAATAAAAAGGCCCCCTTAGCTCCCATGGGACTGAAAGAATAAACAAAAATCTTCAGTTATTTAATAAATTTTCATCACCCAGCTCCCATTGTAGTCCTAAATATAACTCTTGATGACAGGAAAAAGGGCCTTTTTAGTCATGCATGTTTTAACTTTAATCGTTTTTAAAATACCTGGAATTAATTATGTTAAATGCGTTATTATGAATTCAGAAATTTCTCAAATAGGGCGCCATTAATTAGGTCTGTCCAGCGGGTGCCACAGTAGCCTCCATTATTGTTGTCTAGAGCCATACATAATGAGGAACATGTAGCAAATTAAATCATTATATTAAAATTGTATAAGAAAATTGTACCAAAAGGATTTGTTGATTGACTAGGATATGTCGGGCACCGTCTCACAGCAACCGGTCGTTTCGTTGTGGACCCGGTTCGGCTGATGATGAGCGTGATTTAGAGACCCTCTTACAAGTTAGTGTCGATAGAGAAAAAAAGAATAAAAAATCATCATATAGGGAACGTTAGTAATTATTTGCTGTCATTAGGCACGGTTCGCTTAAGAGCGGTCTTTTTAAATTGCAAGAAAACATTAAAATACATTTGCATAATAATGAATATCAGATCTTTTATTTTTAGGGTGCATACAGAACTGGCTCTTGAGATTTTGCCGCATGAAGCAAAGTTGTTTGCCGCTTCTATATTTTTAAAAATTGTTTCAGAAAAATTATATTTAATTGTTTATTTTAAATATAAAAGCAGATTCTAAATGTCACTTATGGTAGCTGTTATTTCGTTATGAATGTGTCTCTTTAATCCGATAAATTCAGTTCGTAGACTATCAATACAGCTTTCAGGTTAGATACTTCTTTTATTGTTTTGACATACGCATTTCGGACTTATATAAACGTTAAGTCCCTCTTCATTGCAATACTACAAATTGTTAAAAAAAAAACACAATTAGTAACATGACAAAATTCTTCTCGTGTAGGTCATATTTACTGACATAAAACTATCATACTTAAAATTGTTATACTTATACGATACCTATGGTTCTCTCTTCTAAAACCACGGTGTATAACGGGTAACATTGGAAAGATTTTAAAAATAGAAAGATTTTATTTTGGCCCCATCTTTGACCAATAATTTATAATAATAATAATAATAATAATAAATATAAAACGAAGGTTGATAATATTAAAAAATCAGGAGTTGTATATAAAATTAATTGTAATTGCCAAAAACCAAAAAATTATATAGGTAAAATTAGTAGAACGTTAGAATTAAGAATTAAAGAACACGGAGCAGCAATTAGATTAAAACACAATAATTCTCCGTTGTTCAACCATATAAAAAATAGTAATTGTAAAATGGATAGAAATAACATAAAAATAATTCATTTGGAAAAAGATATGTATAAACGTAAATTTAAGGAACATATAGAGATTATAAAATTTAAAGATGATAATTTAATAAATAAGGTAAAGATGCCTATTATGAGATAGGCGCCAAATATGAGATACCAAGGTTTTGGCCAAACTATTAACGGCAACTATTTGGCTCTAGTGTTTTCCGAAGCGTCCTGGCAATAGCTTCAAACGTGTGTCAGTGCACGCTGGCCAGAGGTGCTGTTAGATCGTGGGTGTGCAGATTTTCACAAAAGCACAAAACAAATTTTTTGACATTAAATGTTTACGAGGTATGTAACAACGTTATTATTACGCTAAATTCTTTTAATTTACATTCATTGTATCAATTATACGGTCAATTTCACGATATTAGTGCAGTACTATTGTTTTCTTTGTCAGCAAAAAAGTAGGCAGCCATTTTGTAAAATTTGAATGTGTTCCCAATATGAGACACATGAGGGTTCCTAATATGAGATATCTCATTTCATATATGAGGTGAAAGTATACGTATTAGTTTAAGTTCTTTTTTTATATATTTTAGATGGCCCCAATTAAAAGGAAAACCTGACACCACAGTGCCATCATACGAGCCGTGGATGCAGTACGGAGCAATCAAATAGGTTACTTAAAGGCATCAAAACAATTCGGTGTTCCTAAGAATACCCAAGAAAAGGCCGGATGGCCGAGAGGTCACGGTGACAGCCTACCGCTCTGGGGGACCCGGGATCGAATCTGGACGGGTCAAGACTGTCCAGAATCTGGGGTACCCCTAGTATCTCATAATAGGAGACCATTTACTTAAGACGTGATTTCGGACTTTTTTCATTTTATCTAATATAACTAAAAATGTATTATGCTTAGGAGTAAATAGCAATTATATTGTTAAATATATTAAATTCCCTATTCAAAATTGTAATTCGTAAAGCTCCAAGTGTAATAGTTATTTTTTTTTATAGTCAAAAATAAAAATGGTATCTCATATTCGGCATCCTTACCTTATATCAAATGGTATGCAAGTAGATCAACAGTGGTATAATATAATAGAGGGCGCTAATAAAAAAAATTGATTAGTGGCCGAGTGGTCTCCATTGCCGCTCAAAGCGGTGGTGACCGGACCCTAAACACTGGGAAGTTCGGTCGGACAGGCTGGCTGCTTGTAATTTTCCGGGTTTTCTCCTTGCCAATAACGACTGAATAGGAGGACAGTTCCTCATAAAAGTCCTCCCGGAAGGCATTCTTTCCCCGCGCGAGCGTTTAGGCCGTTCGGATACGGCTGGCTCATCGGTCGCAAAGCGATCATCACAAACACGTCAATCGGAGAAAGAGCCTAAATAGAGCTATAATCTCCATATTAACCGAGAAGCAGAAAATAGAAAGAAATAAAAAATTGATTGTAATGTATTTATCATAGTGTTGTGACAAAAAATAATAAGTGAAATATATTGTAAAAGTGTGTATGTATTCTCTTGAAAATGTTTTAATATTACTATGCTACGTATAATTAATCTGCAAAAAGATTATAATTGCAGTGACTGCGACATTATATTGTAGAACATACACATTCTTTAAAAGTTGTACTTATATAAGATATTATGAGCACATGTTAAAAGTGAGTATCGTGTTATATTGTTATTTTATTTAGATATATGATGTTATAAAGTAAAAAAATTATAAATTTATTAATATATTATGTTTACCATATTAATGTTTGAAAATGTATTTGAAGTGTTTTTAATGGCTGTATTTTAAAATCTTTCCAATGTTACCCGTTATACACCGTGGTTTTAGAAGACAGAACCATAGGTATCGTATAAGTGTAACGATTTTAAGTATGATAGTTTTATGTCAGTAAATATGACCTACACGCGAAGAATTTTGTCATGTTACTAATTGTGTTTTTTTAACAATTTGTAGTATTGCACTGAAGAGGGACTTCACATTTATATAAGTCCGAAATACATATGTCAAAACAATAAAAGACGTATCTAACCTGAAAGCTGTATTGATAGTCTACCGAACTGAATTTATCAGATTAAAGAGACACATTCATAACGAAATAAAGTTAGATTTTATAAAATTTAAATTATAATTTTATTTATTTCATAAAATTAACCGTTCTTTCGAAATGTTGCCTTTGAAAATGTGCTGCTCTAAGCACCTTCTTAGAGCAGCACATTTTCAA
>NW_019385956.1:24879-27834 GCF_000671375.1 Centruroides sculpturatus | reverse complement strand
GATATTGAAAATTAAATAAATAACGTGCTGCTCTAAGCAGGTGCTTAGAGCAGCACATTTTCAAAGGCAATATTTCGAAAGAACGGTTAACTTCATGGGAAAATCTTCATGTTTATGATATACTTTGTAATGTTTAATTTTTAAAAGTTAATTTTAGATAATATTTTTATAAATTTTATCTATTAAAAAATATATTAAGAAATAAATGATTTCATATAATAGATTTAGGCAACATATAAAAAGTTTTCTTTATTTGCGTAGATGTATATAAACTATTTTAATCGAGAGATCAAAATTATATCTAAACTTTTAGATTTCTTCTAATAATTCAAATTATATAAAATGAACGACAAATTATTTAAGTATATATTAAACAATCCATTTAGATTAACCGCGTAAGGTTATATTTAAATTTAAATACACCAGGAAGACTTGCTCGGGGTCCGGGTCGTGCAACTGTCAAGTGCACCGCACTGTAAACGGAGGGTGCGAATTCAAACCCTAACCGAACCAGTTCCTTTCTTCCACATGACTCTAAATTATATAAAAATTATAAATATTAATTTAGATAAGAGATAACATCTACCTCTAGTAGCAAATTACTTAATATTAAAATTAGCAAATTTATAGTACGTGTATTTAAGGCGATCGTTTGGATATGAATAATTATTTATTATTACAACGTCACAATGCCGGGCTACAATTTTTAATTTCTTTCATTTAAAATATATGCTCTCCACCTGAAATTAATAATGTCTTGTCTCTGTACGGTACATCATACTTTTCCATTAACAATAGAGTCGTGCCTGTCATCTATCTAACAACTTTTATGAGAAAATATTTGAATTGAATCGATTTGAATCGAAAGTTTGTATGTAATTAATCGGGGCATCATGCCTCTAAGAGTTTAAGGTTTCCTTATTTGGTCTCGACTTTCATCTAACTCCCTTCAGGAGATTAAAGAAAAACAGACGGACAGACGGACGACATTAAGAATTTATGTCTACAATTTTTTCAAATTGCAGCCCAATTAAATAATAACAAAGTATATTTTTAAAATGACCTCGATAACCTCTGGTGTTGATGTACTTTATGTATCCCAAAGATCTACGATGGTTATAAAAGTCAAATACTAATTTCAATGACAAATATTTTGTTATTATTATACATGAGTTCATAATTATAGTACTGTATTTTTTTAACTTTTCCTTTTACTTCTATTTGTGCCATTAAGAAATTAATATTTACCATTTAGACTATTTACCATTAAGACTTTTATCCGCACATAACACATAAATGAAGTATTCGAAACGAAAAAATAATAAAATAAAGATAATTAAATAAATATTACTTTAACGTTACGCAACTGATTCTTTAAATTAAAACTGCGATTATGTAAATTTAATAGTATGATTCAAAGTACATTGCACATTGACCTCGATAACCTCAGATGCGAACGTTATCTTAAGTCACATACTCCAAGTACTATAAAAAGATGTAACGTCAAGGTAATTCAATTTAGAAGAGACAGCAAGATGTGGTTTCCTGTGTTGTGCGCGCTGCTTTCTTTGGCACTTGTAGAGAATTCTCAAGTCAAGATACACATTCCTCCCTCCAGTTCTGGAAACTACCCACGTCTTCGTCTCAATCAAGATATTCCATACCTACAAAAGTTCACGATTTGCTCTTGGATCAAACCGCATTTTATTCAAAAAGAATTTTCTACATTTATTTCCTACGCAACCATACGATCCAAAAATGAATTGGCTGTGTGCCTTTCGAATAAAGATGGAAACGTCAAAGTAGGTGTCAATATCGCAAAAAGTTATATAGAAATGCAATGCCCAAATACAGACTGGGCAGTGGGTGAGTGGTACCACGTTTGCGTATCATGGTTTAACAGGAATGGACATTTGCAAGTGTATACGAATGGGTATCGATGTCATAACAATACTAATAATAATACCATTGTTAGAAAACGTATTATCTTTGGAGATGGCGTGTTTATTGTCGGGCAGGATCAGGATTCTTTTGATAGCGAATACGATGCTGATAAAGCGTGGTTTGGTGATATAGCGGACATAAATCTGTGGGACGAAGTTCTAACAGAAAGACAAATTAAAGAAGCGGGTAAATGTGAGGGAAAAAAGAAGAAAGGAAATATTATTGGTGGATTGAGACCCTCCATGACAGCTATAGGTATTTCTATATCTGAAACGGAACTCTGTTAGCCTTGATTATAAATTAAGGAATTAATAAGTTAGAGAAAAATACGAGTTACAATATATCAGTATCAAATATATCGAGTGTATTAAGATATAAATAAAATGCTATGATAATGTTTATTTATTTTTATCTTTATCTAAAATTTACACGTAAAATGCCTATATAGGGGCCGTCCATAAATTACGTAAGGGCGATTTCGGCCATTGTAGACCTCCACCCACCTCTGTAATATTTTTTTATGATCCCCCACCCCTTCCCTATCTTACGTAATATTTAGGCATATTTTTTAGAAAAGTTTAAAAAAGAAAGTTTATTTTTGTTTAAAAAGCTTAGGTCCAAAATATATAATTATTAATTATCTATACTAATATTATAAAGAGGTAATGTTTGTATGTATGTATGTATGTATGTATGTATGTATGTATGTATGTATGTATGTTAGTTTGTATGTAGCAGGTAATCTCCGAAACTACTCATCGGATTTCAAAAATTTTTTCACCAATATTTAGAATGGAACTTCACGGTGGACATAGGCTGTATATTATTCCGTTAAACATGGGGAATGGACAGTTCTTTACGGTAAGCCTTACGGGGAAGGCTTACCGTAAAGAACTCTGCTTCTATTTATACTATTTTAGATGCGGTTTTTTGCATTTTTGATTGCATTTTAATAGGGTACGTCAACAGAATGTACACTAAGAAGGGATTTTTCGATATTCCCCCCGGGGG
>NW_019385956.1:9961-23904 GCF_000671375.1 Centruroides sculpturatus | reverse complement strand
ATATGTGTTTCAAAATGTCTTTTAAATTACTAACAACAAATATGAAAGATTAAGTGCAACGTTGTAACAAATTTCATTTCCGTCCAAGTTAAGAATGATATGACTCATCGAAAACTGCGCGGACGAACATAAACAGTGGCGTAATCGTCCGTTATCCGACTCCAGACCAATTTTGAATTTGTAAACTGTCATTGCAACGGACAGTTGACATTGTGATCTGGAAGAAACAATTTGTATCACTCTTGCTACGGATATAATTTGTAATCTAGAATTTTTTGCATACCTTTTTAATACGTATTTAATTGCGGTTCGCGAAAAATTTCAAATTTTGAAAAATGGCTCGGACTATCAAGGAGCTTGGCCACCCTGGTGTTATACATTTATAATAGATACATTTTGAGCCACAACAAGGCGTGGCGGGGTCTGCTAGTATATTTATAAAATACTTTATGTGAAGAAATTTAAAAATATAAAAATTTAATGAATTGGAATGAACAATTTATATTAAGAACTTTATTTTTTAATTATCAATAATTTTTTCATTATTATTATCATTAATCAACGTCATAATATTAACTTTTATATTAATTTTAATTTTCACAAAAGGACGCAAAAATTTATAACAGATCGACTAGCTAGTACACGTATAAACAGAAACGTCGTACAAAACAAAACAAGAGAGAAGAGAGAGAGACCACCACACGGCCTTTCTCCCACGATAAAAAATGTGTAGAGCGTGAGTCTACTAGCGTTATTATTCTATCACGTCACACGAGATGACATTGGTACAACGAGCGTTCTTAACAGAAACCGTGAAATTGAAGCTAAATTCAAAACACCACTCAATGAGATCAAAAAATAAAATTAAGAATATTACCTAAGACGAGATCTATTATCCACTACCCCTGAATAAGAAATCGTAAGAAATCTTTGACACCCATCCACCCCAAAATACCATACGAAATTTATGGACGGCCCCATAGTTTATGCATAATTTTAAAAATTGCGCCTCTAGTGCCCGTTTTTGGTATATCGTTACGCGGACAGATGGATACCTATTCAATGGGTTATATATATAGATGCCACATCTTGTATACGATTTTAGGTCAGATCCAAATCAGACACGTCCACCAGTGGTCAAGTGGATAAAAACCCCGAACACTTGTAGTGGATTCGCGCCTCGCCAAATGACTGATCACGTGGAAATTTCTTGATTTTCTTCAGGTTAGTAACGACCAATTTCCCATAAAGGACCTTGTGAGAGACACTTTCTTATTGGCGGATTGCCAACTTGTTACGTTCCAATACAACAGTAAAACCACACTAAAGAGAACATAAAAATTTATTCGTATTTATATAGATTTTTGCTTCGTTATACATTGGTTATACGTACTTAAATGCTTTTGTATGCCCCAGGAAAAAACATTCACGATACAGAAAAACAAAACATTTATACAGTATTACTCTTATAAGGAAGGTCCGGAAACATTTCGTAATGCATATTACAGTTGCTCCACTCTCACTGACAATTTTAGGAATTACAACGATTGGAAATCTCCCTTAGGGCAATCTATTTCAGAATTATTCTATACTATCATCACTAAAATAATCTAAATAATGAGAAAAACACCGAAACTAACTGACAAATAAGCCTTAGATATCTTAAATATACAGTACAGTAGTTATTTATCTGAAATTTGTTTAATTTCATAGTAATATATAAAATATATTTTTAAATGTAAGTCAAAGCAATGAAATGTCATATTTCTTCCTTATAAAACAATATTGATTTAAAAGATTAAATCAATGCAAAGTAAAATTTTTCGAAGAACAATTAGCAATAAAGAAATTATGGAGCGTTTCATTGATAAAAAAAAGTTTACGTTTAATAATATGAAGAAACTTAGTTAAACCCGAAATACACTAATTTTAAGTGCAATTGTCAAGCGACTGACTAGTAATTTCAGCGTAATGGAGACCATTTCAGGAAATCACAATGAGAGGAAGAAGATTTGGATAAAGGTATCCGAGACATATTATAGTTTTTTTTCGATGGCTGTCTTGCTTTAATAACGAAAGCAGTAAGGAATTTATAATCAAACCACATTCTCTACAATTTTTCAACCAATAGGACAAAAGTCTGAAAGCAAACCGAATGACAAAAGTTGAATGAAAATTTATTTTATAGGCGAATACCCAAGTTTTGTGTTTTGAATTTGTTCAAAAGAAAGTCACTCGAACTGTAAATTCCCGTGTAATACTACTACTCCTAATCCGAAACTAATGGCTAGAACTAGAAACCTCATATCAGAAATGATTGGTTTTACGGGATTGGTGATATTCTAACATTCTGTCGAAGTACACAATGCTGAATGTGCTTTGAAAAAAAGCACTATGACTACTCGTAGGTATTCTGAGTTCTACGGAAGCTTCCTGGAATGTTCTTCGGCGTTCTTAAGCTTCAACTTCTTTTCGTGAACGTTAATAATTATTCTCATAGAGCACAGCTTATGCGGGATACTTAAAACCTAAAATATTAAAAAATAATTAGATTTGCAAATATTTGAAGTGGAATGCAACAGACCATATACAGACGTGTTAGAAAGATGCATCGAACTATGCTTTCCTTTCACAATATTCCACGAATTAAGTTTTGTCTTCGTTAAGGAATGGAAGTTTATATCTGGAAAGCTGATTTATAATTTTAATTTATAGCTAAGATAATTAAAAGGCTATTAAAAGTGACTGTATTCTATCCTAACTCGTTGCACTGATGGCATTTGAACTGTTCTTGGAGCCTCAGTTCTCATAATTATGACTCATCAAAGCATGATTATGTAATAATTTCATACGAGTATTACGATTACGTGACACGCCGTGCAAATGTCGATAAATAATGTAAGCTCTTTATTTCTAAGCGAAAGATTGCAGAAAATAAGAACAACTTATCGAGAAACAGCGTAATATTTTTAATGCGAAGAACAAGTTTCTTAAATGAGAAAAAACTTTCAAAACTAGAGACAGAGTAGAATTATTGAGAGAAAACACACACACACACACATAAAATTTCTGAAATTTATCTGGTAAGTTTCTATATTAGAGAGATTAATTCAATTAAATTTTCGTGATTAAAGGACGAGGAGTATGGGGGTCTGGGTATTGTAAATGATAATGATAATGAAAAATTGTAAATGATAATGAGGATTTTATTCGTCATTATCATTTACAATTTTTTATAACAAAACTCATCTTTATCCTGAAGATTAAGTTTTTTTGCCAGTTTATAATAATTAACAATATAAAAATTTTTAAAATAAAATTTTATAACAGATAGGGCCATGCACTATTTTACCTTTTATGCCGGAAAAGTTACGCAACTCGTTGAAATTTTTAAAAAGGTTTTGTTTTTTTCCTTTTTGGAAACTCGTCGTGTAATTTTGAAACTTTTGTCTTTTTTTTTTTATTAAGCTCGTTCTTTGAATTTAAAATTAATTTACGCTATTTCTTGATAATTTGTTATCATGTTTATTTTCCAATCCTTCGCTTAAGTAGTGATAAATGGTGTAAGCATATTTTATTTATTTTTCTATATATTTATATATAGCAATTCGTTAAAGTAATTTGAATCAAACGTTCTGAATATTAATCAAGACAAAAAAGATTGTAAACTTATTGTATTATGTCACATATGCCTATTTGTTTCTACTGAAGTTGTACAGTGGTACCTCGGTATACGTCTGCTTTAGAATACGTCCAATTCGGAATACGTCCTGTTTGGACGAAACAAATTTTGCTCGGTATACGACTTTTCTTCGGTATACGACTTAATTCAAATATAGGCGCCATCTATGAATAAGTAGCACTATCGGTGTATTAGACCAGAGTAGATGTTGTCGGTGCCACAGTTTATAATTTTGTTAAATTTCTTCTGATTTTAATTTTATTGTAAGTAAAATTTTATTATTTTTATTAATCATGAATTGCAAAACGGCAAATTAAAAGCAACAGAAAACTAAAAAAATGACTGGAATCACAATGGAACTGAAAAAAGAGATTGTTGAGAAATACGAAGGTGGCATGCGTGTTCGAGATTTTAACTGTTGCATACCGTATTCCGAGAACGACGATGTGGACAATCGCGAAAAATAAAGGCATTATTAAATCTGCTAACGTTGCGAAAGGGGTTAAATCAATTTCTAAACAGAGATCGAAGACATCAGATCATGTCGAGAAATTGCTTTTGCTTTGGATAACTGAAAAACAGTGTGCCGGCGACAGCGTATCNTTAAATAAATAACCTGAGTTTTGAAGATAAAATTACGAAACACGCCTTTCGTACTTTCCCAGCAATAACTTAAACTTAAATCACAGGAAAAAATGCTTTTGGCCAACTATAGGCTTGATGAAAGCGTGCAAATTGTTCCAGAAATAAGGATGGCAAAACTCAAAATACACGCATAAAATGTTATGTCGAGAACACACTCATTTTATAAGCAAAAATGCAAAGAATCAAGCAACAAATGTTCTCGCATGACGTAATATGAAAATTAATTTTCCGGTAATATTATGTAATACTAGCTGTTACCCGCGGCTTTGCCCGCGCGGGTTTTGCAAGCAAACCCCATTTATATTCAGTATTTCAACAACCATAGTAATTGTTATATAACACCTATCGCTGAGTATGATGAGAATTGCCGAGAATCAAACGAACTATTTTCAATTTGATCAATTTTCTGGAACGTTTAAAATTGTTCTATAGTCGAACAAATATGCAATAACAAATTCGAATTTAAAACGGTTCGAACATATTTAAAATCGAAATAGATAAAAATATTTATAATAATGTCTGAAATGCTATTAATTTAAATTAATACACCTAAGTACTCCATGAAGACTAAATCCTCTCCCTCTCCCGCCCGCGGGGGAATTGCGAAAAATCCTTTCTTAATGTACATACATTGCCATGGCATACCCTACTAAAACGCAGATAAAAACAAAAAATCGCATCTAAAATAGTACAGTAGAAGCCATTCTTCCAATTAAGCCTTAAACCTCTCCCTCTCCCCCCGCGGAATAATTTCGAAAAATCCCTTCTTAGTGTACGTTTCCATGACGTACCCTAACTGTCTACCAAATTTCATTTCTTTAGGTTAAGCGGTTTGCTCTTGGCGATGATAATCACCCAGTCAGCCAGCCAGTCAAGACAAGCAATTTTATATATTTAGATTATTCTATAATAATTACGTTATAATTTTGTTATTACCAGGCCAACAATAATTTGTAGACCACAGAAATTCAATATTTTGGTAGTTCATCATGAAATTTTTTTTTGTCATCTTTCATGTTTATCATGGATTTGGCAAGCCCGTAATGAATGTGGTGGTGGTGTTGGACCCGTCCCTCTTCGACCGGCTCCCCCATTGGGAGCCTGGCAGAAATCATAATGAACTAATAAAAGGGCCCCCTAAGCTCCCATGGGGCTGAAAGAAAAAACAAAAATCTTCTGTCATTTAATAAATTTTCATCACCCAGCTCCCATTGTAGTCCTAAATATAACTCTTGATGACAGGAAAAAGGGCCTTTTTAGTCATGCATGTTTTAACTTTAATCGTTTTTAAAATACCTGGGATTAATTATGTTAAATGCGTTATTATGAATTCAGAAATTTCTCAAATAGGGCGCCATTAATTAGGTCTGTCCAGAGGATGCACAGTTGCTACATAGCCCCCATTATTGGTGTCTAGGGCCATACATAATGAGGAACATGTAGCAAATTAAATCATTATATTAAAATTGTACCAAATGGATTTGTTGATTGACTAGGATATGTCGGGCACCGTCTCATAACGCCTGTCGTTTCGTTGTGGGCCCAGTTCGGCTCATGATAAGCGTGATTTAGAGACCCTCTTAAAAGTTAGTGTCCACAGGAGGAAAGAATATTGTTCGTTTAGTTACGGCAACGCAACACTTGGGTGATCTGCCTAGGGGGATGCCTTCCGGAAGGTCATTTTAAGGGAAACTGGCCCCTATTTAGGCGTTACGGATTCGGAGAAAACCCGGAAAGTTCCACGTGGCTAGCCCATCCGAGCGAGGCGAGAACCCACGATCGAATTTTCAATGTTTAGGGTACGAAGACCGCTTGGCCATTGGTGGGCCGGAGGGAAGAGCAAAAAATCACAATATTGGGAACGTTAGTAATTAACTGCTATCATTAGGCACGCTTTGCTTAAGAGCGGTCTTTTTAAATTGCAAGAAAACATTAAAATACATTTGCATAATAATGAATATCAGATCTTTTATTTTTAGGGTGCATACAGAACTGGCTCTTGAGATTTTGCCGCGTAAAGCAAAGTTATTTATCGCTTCTGTATTTTTAAAAATTGTGTCAGAAAAATTATATGTAATTGTTTATTTTAAATGTAAAAGCAGATTCTTTAAAAGTTAGATTTTTTAAAATTTAGATTATAATTTTATTTATTTCATAAAATTATTATAATTTTATTTATTTCATAAAATTAACCTTTCTTTCGAAATATTGCCTTTGAAAATGTGCTGCTCTAAGCAGGTGCTTAGAGCAGCACATTTTCAAAGGCAACATTTCGAAATAACGTTTACTTCATGGGAAGATCTTCATGTTTATGATATACTTTGTAATGTTTAATTTTTAAAAGTTAATTTTAGATAATATTTTTTATAAATTTTATCTATTAAAAAATATATTAAGAAATAAATGATTTCATATAATACATTTAGGCAACATATAAAAAGTTTTCTTTATTTGCGTAGATGTATATAAACTATTTTAATCGAGAGATCAAAATTATATCTAAACTTTTAGATTTCTTCTAATAATTCAAATTATATAAAATGAACGACCAATTATTTAAGTATATATTAAACAATCCATTTAGATTAACCGCGTAAGGTTATATTTAAATTTAAATACACCAGGAAGAGAAGACGTATTCGGGGTCCCGATCACTGCACTGTACAGCACTGCAGTGACGTAGCGTAGTGGGGGCGGCAGGGGCGTCCGCTCCGGGCGGCACTTTTATGGGGCGGCAAAATTTCACAATAAATAATAATAATATCTTGGAAAATATTTGAATCATTTCATTTCATATTTTTGTCGCACTTAGGATTCGGACATTGAAATGAGCACGGAATTTTTCATTACTTATTCTGTGACGAAACTGAATTTTAGTCTATTAAGGGGGCGGCGAAATTTTCTTCTGCCCCGGCCGGCTGACACCCACGCTACTTCACTGCAGCACTATAAGCGGAAGTTGCCAAGCCCTACCCGGGCCAGTTCTTTTCTTCCACGTGACTCTAAATAATATAAAAATAATAATTATTAATTTAGATAAGAGATAACATCTATTTCTAGTAGCAAATTACTTATTATTAAAATTAGCGGATTTATAGTAGGGGTATTTAAGGCGATCGTTTGGATATGAATAATTATTGTTACAACGTCACATTGCCGGGATACAATTTTTAATTTATTTCATTTAAAATATATGCTCTCCACCTGAAATTAATAATGTCTTGTCTCTGTACGGTACATCATACTTTTCCATTAACAATAGAATCGTTCCTGTCATCTATCTAATACCTTTTATGAGAAAATATTTGAATTGAATCGATTTGAATCGAAAGTTTGTATGTAATTAATCGGGGCATCATACTTCTAAGGTTTTTTTATTTGGTCTCGACTTTCATCTAACTCCCTTCAGGAGATTAAGGAAAAACAGACGGACGGACGGATGACATTGCGAATTTATGTCTACAATTTTTTCAAATTGCAGCCCAATTAAATAATAACAAAGTATATTTTTAAAATGACCTCGATAACTTCTGGTGTTGATGTACTTTATGTACTTCAAAGATCTACGATGATAAAAGTCAAATACTAATTTCAATGACAAATATTTTGTTATTATTATACATGAGTTCATAATTATAGTACTGTATTTTTTAGCTTTTCCTTTTACTTCTATTTTTGCTTTTAAGAAATTAATATTTACCATTTAGACTTTTACCATTAAGACTTTTATCCGCACAAAACACATAAATGAAGTATTCGAAACGAAAAAATAATAAAATAAACATAATTAAATACAGTAATACCTCGACTTACGCTACCCCGACTTACGCGAACTCGGAGTTACGCGATTTTCAAATCTCGTCGATGCGTCTTTTGTTTGAGCGCTACGCAACTCTTGATTACTGACTCCCCCCCACGCTATTGTTCAGCTTACATGTTCGGACGTGTTGCGCTGAATCGATACATAGCTACAATTTATTTTGTGTTATTTATTTCTGTGTTTGTTATATCTACGGAGACTTGAGAGACTCTATGTGGTGATTTCTTGTAACCGTAAACGAATCAAGAGACGAGATAAGATTAACGAGAACATTTATTAGCTTACTTACATTCGACTTGGATTTTACACAAATTGGGAAATTATACCACGAATTACGCGAATTTGACTTACGCGGTTATCGCTCGGTCCCACCTATCGCGTAAGTTCGGAGTATTACTGTAAATATTAATTTAACGTTACGCAACTGATTCTTTAAATTGAAACTTCGATTATGTAAATAAAATAGTATGATTCAAAGTACATCGCATGTTGACCTCGATAACCTGAGACGCGAATGTTATCTTAAGTCACGTACTCCAAGTACTATAAAAAGATGTAACGTCAAGGTAGTCCAATTTAGAAGAGACAGCAAGATGTGGTTTCCTGTGTTGTGCGTGCTCCTTTCTTTGGCACTTGTAGAGAATTCTCAACTCAAGATACACATTCCTACCTCTAACTACGAAGGACACTACCCACGTCTCCGTCTCGATCAACGGTTTCCATCTCTAAATGAATTCACGATTTGTTCGTGGATCAAACCGCATTCGATTCAAAGAGAATTTTTCACATTTTTTTCGTACGCAACCTTACGATACGACAATGAATTTGCTGTGTGCCTTTCGAATAAAGATGGAAACGTCAAAGTAGGTGTCAATATCGCAAAAAGTTATATAGAAATGCAATGCCCAAATACAGAATGGACAGTGGGTGAGTGGTACCACCTTTGCGTATCTTGGTTTAACGCGAATGGGCATTTGCAAGTGTATACGAATGGGTATCGATGTCACAACAATACTAATAATAATACCATCGCTAGAGGCGCTTTTATCCCTAAAGGAGGTGTGTTTATTGTCGGGCAGGATCAGGATGCTCTTGATGGCGGATACGATGCTGATCAAGCGTGGTTTGGTGATATAGCAGACATAAATATGTGGGACGAAGTTCTAACAGAAAGACAAATTAAAGAAGCGGGTAAATGTGAGGGAAAAAGGAAGAAAGGAAATGTTATTAGTGGATTGATATCTTCCATGACCGCTTTTGATATTTATATATCTGAAACGGAACTCTGTCAGCCTTGATTATAGATTAACGAATTAATAAGTTAGAGAAAAATACAACTTACAATATATCAGTATCAAATGTATCGAGTGTATTAAGATATAAATAAAATTCTGTGATAATGTACTTTTATTTTTATCTTTATCTAAAATTTACACATAAAATATATATATAGGTTACGCATAATTTTAAAATTTTTATTTTTAAAACACGAATTAATTAATTTAATTTTTATTATTCTTTTCTGAAAGTTAACTTAAAAACAATAGCGGAAACTATTTATAAATAAAATAAAATATTTTTATAATTAAAATTTACGTTTTAAATTATTTTCATAAATGAAATAGACTAAAATTCCTAATTAAAATTGTAATTAAGTGTAACAAATATTAAATTTCTAAAATAATTTTTTTTATTTGAAAAATAAAATAGTATAAAGTGTGGCACGTAAGTCAGCTAATCCAAATATATCACGCTTCTGTTTCAACTTGCTTAACAATTCCATTGCTAAAGTTAATATCTGATTTTTTAACGTCTTTAAAAATTGATTATCATCCTTAGCCATTTATTTATTAATGTATTAATAATTAAAAAATGAAAAAATAAAACACTAATGAAAAATTATCGCATTGGCACCTATTTCTCACTGACAATTTTAGGAATTACAGCGATTGAAAATCTCCCTTAGGGCAATCTATTTCAGAATTATTCTATACTATCATCACTAAAATAATCTAAAGAATGAGAAAAACACTGAAACTAACTGACAAATAAGCCTTAGATATCTTAAATATACAGTACAGTAGTTATTTATCTGAAATTTGTTTAATTTCATGGTAATATATAAAAAAATATTTCTAAATATCTTCTCTAAATATAAGTCGAAGCAATAAAATGTCATATTTCTTCCTTATAAAACAATATTGATTTAAAAGATTAAATCAATGCAAAGTAAAATTTTTCGAAGAACAATTAGCAATAAAGAAATTATGGAGCGTTTCATTGATAAAAAAAAGTTTACGTTTAATAATATGAAGAATCTTAGTTAAACCCGAAATACACTAATTTTAAGTGCAATTGTCAAGCGACTGTTAAGTAATTTCGACGTAATGGAGACCATTTCAGGAAATCACAATGAGAGGAATAAGATTTGGATAAAGGTATCCGAGACATATTATAGTGTTTTTCGATGGCTGTCTTGCTTTAATAACGAAAGCAGTAAGGAATTTATAGTCAAACCACATTCTCTACAATTTTTCAACCAATAGGACAAAAGTCTGAAAGCAAACCGAATGACAAAAGTTGAATGAAAATTTACTTTACAGGCAAATGCCCGCGTTTTGTGTTTTGAATATTTTTAAAAGGAAGTTACTCGAACTGAAAATTTCCATGTAATACTACTACTCCTAATCCGAAAGTAATGGCTAGAAGTAGAAACTATATATCAGAAAAGATTGCTTTTACTGGATTGGTGATATTCTAGCATTGTGTCGAAGTATACAATGCTGAATGTGCTTTGAAAAAAGGCACCATGACTACTCGTAGGTACTCCGAGTTCTACGGAAGCTTCCTGGAATGTTCTTCAGCGTTCTTAAGCTTCAACTTCTTTTCGTGAACGTTAATAATTATTCTCATAGAGCACAGCTTATGCTAGATACTTGAAACCTAAAATATTAAAAATAATTAGATTTGCAAATATTTGAAGTGGAATGCCACAGACCATATACAGACGCGTTAGAAAGATTCATCGATTCTTTGGTTTTTTTTTCCACGAATTAAATTTTGTCCTTGTTAATAAATGGAATTTTGTATGTGGAAAGCTGATTTATAATGTTAACTCGTTGCTAAGGTAATTATTTGGTAACTAAAAGTGATTGTATTCTATCCTAACTTGCTGCAATGATGGCATTTGAACTCTTCTTGGAGTTTCGGTTCTCATAATTATTAATAAATTGAAATTTAAATGTCAGCATTTCGGGCACTCATTAGGAGAGCGTTTACTTATTGCTCCAATATATTGGATAAGAGTAATGAGATTAACAGAATTAAGGAAGTAAATTTGGGTTTCTGCAGAAGTACTATTGAAGGGCTAGTAAAATTTATGAAAGATTAAAGAGGCTAAGAACGGGAACAGATCAATATAAGATCACAAAATTTACGTATAATAAAAACTTCAAGGACATGATGAAACAAGTTTCAGATAAAAAACGCTCCAAAATTGTTTACAAAAACGGCCCTAATTTATACAGTATTCTTAGAAACGACAAAGACAAGCTGAAGAAAGAAGAAACAGCGGGCGTATATAAAATTCCATTTGAAAACCAACAGCTAGGAATTATGAAGGACTATATTGGAGTCACAAGACGAAATTTGGCTATTAGGCTTAAAGAACACAGATATGACATTAGCAAAGGACATTGTACCACGGTTTTGTCAAATATGGCGCAAGCGGAAAACTTCAGTAGTTAAATGGAATAAAGCATCTATTCTCAAGACGTTGAGATCCCCATCTTTGGCATTGCAACATGAAAAAATTGAAATTTATAAGAGTAAATTAAGAGACGGCTGTATCAATGCAAGGGATGCTGATGGTTTACCATCGGCATGGAAGTTACTTGTAAAAGAAAAGTTAAAACACACAAATTCTTAGTTCCTATCTGCCCTTTATAATGTGATGCTTTTTTATGTATACATTTTATGAAGTTAATCCTTTTGTGCATTTAATCTTTTAGGTTTATTTATTTTTGTTTTTTAATTTTAATTTTATTTTTGTTTTTTTTATATCGCCTTATGTTATTATTTATATTATTGATTGGTTAATTTATTTTTCGTTTTAATTTTGAATTTATAATGATCGAACGTACCATTTAATACAATTTTGAAATACGTTCGAATGCCAGTTCACCTGAAGATGGCCTATTCCATTAGGCTGAAAACGTTAGTGTTGTAATAAATATTTCTCAGCATTAAGGTGTTAAGTGTTTTATTAAATCTCATAATTATTACTCGTCAAAGCGTGATCATGTAATGATTTAACATTACGATTATATGACACATTATAAAAATATCAATAAATAATGTTACATCATTTATTTGTATTTAAGGAAAATATTTCACAAAGTTTACAAATTTGTCGAATTACATTAAATTAATTACTTTTTCGGCTGCTATAGCCTATATAGCAGAGGGGAAGGTATGGCGATAGATAAAAAATGAGCCATCCCCAATATTTTTAAATTACTGGATTCGAAAAACCTTGAAAAGTCCAGAAATGCAAAAGAATTTGGGTGTTTTTTCTGAATGTATGAATGCTAGTTTGTGTGTGCGTTTGTCTGGTGGCACGAATTTGTCCATCCACTTTGATAATTCCTGTGCCTTTAGTCGAATATTTCTAAAATTTTGCATACAGGCAATGATGCTATTAAGTTTTCGTGGTTAAAGGTAGAGGGGAGTAGTGTGTCTGTTACCGCTAAAGCTCGAAATCCGTTAATGTGCACATTACCTAGTTAATCTGCAGATTAACTAGGGTGATCCGTTAAAGCTGCGAAAATTATTCCATTTCTCAAATTACCTAGGTAATCTGCAGATTAACTAGGGTGATCCGTTAAAGCTGCGAAAATTATTCCATTTCTCAAATTACCTAGGTAATATTCAGATTATCTAGGTAATCTGCAAATTACCTACTAGGCACTCGGTAAAGTGAAAATAAGATTTTTGCTGGAACAACAGCAACGTTTCTGTACGCTTAAATTAACATAATGTTATTTATTTAATTTTCAATATCTAAAGAATCAAGTTAATACAATCAACAAATTAGTTGATTGAATCAATCATCAATCAATTAAAAAAACTTTAATACAAAAATCAAACGGTTTAAAATATTACTACAATTAGGGAAATGAATTTGCAAAACATATGATAAAATTGTACTTACTTATTAGTGCAATCTAAAGATTGGTGACACTTTGAATTACGTAGCAATTGGTTTTTGCGACAAGCACGCCTATTTGTGGTACATTTAGATTTGCAGTCACATTTTCTGAAACCCTGCCCAGTACCAAGGGATTGTTTTATTGCTGTTTGACGTAAAGATATTTCTACAGCAGGGACATCCATCTTCTTTCGTTAAAAATCTCTCTTTGCAAACACTGAATTCAGATTTTGCATACAATTGTTTTAAAATACCTGTTTTAGTATCAAGTTTAATGTTTGTTCACGCAGTTTGTGGTGAAGTAGATCCTAAAGAGGAAGGGTGTGGTAAGAATGTATTGTGCATCATCTGTAAAAAGAATATGGATCAGAAAATACAGCGTGATGAAGCCAAGAAATCTTTAGAAAAGCAAGCAAAGAAAATATTAGAAGTTTCTAATGCAAAGCACCCAAACGTCGATGAAGGTTACGCTGTGAGAATTAAAGTACCTGAAGAAGACAGAGCAAAAACTGATGCACGTTCAATTTTAGCTGTGGTTCTTAGTAAAACAGAGGATGGCTTTTATAAACTTGATACTAAAACAGGTA
>NW_019385956.1:0-9935 GCF_000671375.1 Centruroides sculpturatus | reverse complement strand
CTAGGTAATGTTCAGATTATCTAGGTAATCTGCAAATTACCTACTAGGCACTCGGTAAAGTGAAAATAAGATCTTTGCTGGAACAACAGCAACGTTTCTGTACGCTTAAATTAACATAATGTTTACAATTTTTGTAAAAACTCAGGATTATTTCTTCAGAATTCGAAGTTTGGACTATTTACAAAAAGTCAAAATAACTTTTGAGTCCATCTTTATCCTTTTTAAGATCCTCCTTAAAATTTTTAAGACTGTTACTTCTGTGGTAGTGTTAAAAGGATAAAGATGGACTCAAAAGTTATTTTGACTTTTTGTAAATAGTCCAAACTTCGAATTCTGAAGAAATAATCCTGAGTTTTTACAAAAATTGTAAACATTATGTTAATTTAAGCGTACAGAAACGTTGCTGTTGTTCCAGCAAAGATCTTATTTTCACTTTACCGAGTGCCTAGTAGGTAATTTGCAGATTACCTAGATTATCTGAATATTACCTAGGTAATTTGAGAAATGGAATAATTTTCGCAGCTTTAACGGATCACCCTAGTTAATCTGCAGATTAACTAGGTAATGTGCACATTAACGGATTTCGAGCTTTAACGGTAACATGTCGACTTAATAAAGACTCTTTATTAGCATTTACAATTTTTTATAATAAAAATCATCTTTATCTTCAAAATTAAGCGTTTTGCCATTTTATCAATATAACGATTAATAATATCAAAAACTTTATAACAGATGACGCCACACACAATTTCAACTTTTTTGCCTGGAAAGTTACGTAACTCGTCGATGAAATTAAAAAAAAAACTCTTTTAAAAAGGGGCACTGCAATCACTACAAGAGCTCAAGGTCTATATATACCTTGCAAGAGCTTGGCGAGATCGATTGTTATTTTTATCGAAAGATATATAAACTTAGAGTTCGATTTCATAATTTTCTATATGAATTTTATTATAAGAATGCAAAAACTTTTATTTAGACCCAAAACCAGTTTTATGGATATATAAATGAGAACGAACAAAATTGACATAATAGCCAATTATTAAATTGTGCTATTATTGCTCTTATGTCAATTTATTACACATTATAATTTGTTTATATGTATAATATATTTGTATTATATACCGTAATATTATATTATACATAATAATAATCATCATTATTTGCACTATTAAAATTTACTTTAAGATAGAAATTTTACTGTGTTTTTTTTTTTTTTTAACTGATGAAATAAATCATTGATTAGTCGTTCGAACGAAAAAATGCAACCGACAGGTAACAAAAAAGTGAAAAATCTGGAGGTCAAGTATGACTTGTGAATAGCTTTGTCGCGTTGGGGCCTTTTTGTGCTCATCTTGAGCGGTAAAGGGCCTTAAACCACACACACACACACAAAAAAAATAGCTTTGTCGCATTTTATCATCAATGTAAAGTCGCGTTCTGAGAAGGCTGTGTGTATTTCAGGGGCGTGCCGTGACATTTGATGATAGGGAAGCTGGTTTTTGTAACAAGCCGACTTCCAGGGGCAATCAGTCAATTCGCATTTTTCACCGGATGCTCGCCCTCTGGTGTTTAAAAACAAAACTATTCTATCTGGGTCGTTTGATTCATTCTTGTCTATTATCAGCAGTAAAGATGAAAAGCGATAGAAAAAGCAACGCTTACTGTTGGTTCCAAATTGCAATTTTAAAGCCTTACGAGAGCCTAATATAAGTTTTCGTCTGTTCCCACACGAAAAACGGGAAAAACAGATGATTATTCGGAAATTGATAGGTTATATTTATGAGCTCCGAATTCTGAAAGAGTGGATTAGACTGTTAAGAATTGGCAGTTTTCCGATTGCCCAGCTTTACACGAACAAGTTATGCTTTCAATTTTAAAACATATTTTGTTAAAGTTTAAAATGCCAGTAATTTTGTGTAGGACACAGGGTCGGATTTAAGCATTTCGAAGCCCTAAGCTGAACTCTGTAAGGCCCCTTACCAACCCTTCACAATTTTAGAAGTCAATCATAAAAGGAAAAGAATTTTCCTTTTGCACATTACCTAGTTAATCTGCAGATTAACTAGGGTGATCCGTTAAAGCTGCGAAAATTGTTCAATTTCTCAAATTACCTAGGTAATTTGCAGAGTATCTAGGTAATCTGCACATTAACGGTTTAATTTACATCTATTAAAGTCTGAATTGATATGAGATTCTTCAATTCGATTGTCCTACCAAACTCGTCTTTCCTTCCGGTATGCTACGTCACGCTGTCGTTGTTCTCATCTCAACTCTCGCAGGCATTATACAAATTATCAATACCTCTTGTCTGTTTAAATGTCAACAGCAAAGGACACTAAAGTTGTCTGTTTGTACTCCTGCTGTTTTGGATAGTTCCTGAATTCACTTATACTGAATCATGTTTCTCGGATTCATGGACATATATAAATGCCATCGTTGTAATTTACTAGAAGTTATTCGACACGACAAGGCGAAATTTTCAANTACAATAGCGACGATTATTATTTTAAAAAATTTTTGTTAGGCTTAACATCGATGAAAATTCAACGCAAAATAGGTTAATAGCGATATACTAATATACTAATTACATGGGATATAATAATATACTACACTAATAATGGATTTTTTCATACTTTTCGGTTATCCGACTTTTCAATTATCCGACCAACCCCAGTCCCCAATTAGGTCGGATAATCGAGGTTCTACTGTACTACACAAAATAAACAGTAAAGTATATTTTGTTGGTTTGTAAAAATGTTTATTACAAAATTTGACTTCAATTTTCTTTTTTGTACAAATGTTTGAGGTCCCATGAAAGTCGAGGCTTTTTACTAATAAATCCGAACGTTAAACTAAGGATTATCGTTGGTACAGAGGGTTAACAGGAAACAACGTAAGTGCCCTTAACAAACTTTATATCAATCCGGAGCGATCGTACGGAGTATTAACGTTTTTGTCTACGGAGATCAGAACAAGGACTATTGTTCTCTTCCGGAAACCACGCGATCCTAGTCTTCGCTCTAGACCAGTGGTTCCCAACCTTTTTTCATTTGCGTACCCCGTGACATGTCATATCTCTAGATTGTACCCCTCATTTAAGAAATTTTGTGAGTAACCGTATTGTTAATTTTACATATTGTAACTTTAAATTAAAGAAAAAAAAACTAAAAGAAAAAATTTATAATAAAGTTGTGATTGTTGCAAGGAATATTTTTTATCTAATAATTTTTTAATACTATTAGTTTGTGATACATAATATATTATTTTTTCTGCCATAATAACTAACTTTTTTCTGTACCCCTAAACGACCTATCGCGTACCCCTAGGGGTACGCGTACCACAGGTTGGGAATCGCTGCTCTAGACTATTGAGTAGGCCCTTATTAGCGTTATATCACTGGAATCAACAACTTAAGCTCTATACATCGAGGTATTTATTGTAGGCCTACTCATAAACTATCTTCGCGCTGTTAAGCAAAGCGTGGTACTCGACCATAACTGTGTTAATAACTGTGTATCGTTGTGATCAGGCTCAGCTGTAAACTGTTGACAAAGAACTCTACCATAGCTGTATACACAATTTTGCTAAATACGAGCCACTAACTACGGAGCAACAAGAGTAACTGGTGAAGCGAAAGAACAAAGCCGTTTGTCTCTTTACACGTGGCTCCTTAGCCAATCGGCGTAACCATCTACAACTCGGCGTCGTCCAGCCTATCAGTGGGTACTCAAGCCTCTCAGCTCTATCTAACCGATCGGCATTATCAGGCCAATCGGTGAACTATACTTCAAACGACTTTCTGTGTCTTTCCTAAAACTTCTTAACTATCACCTATTCTACGAACACCGTGCAGTCAATTTGAATTATTAGATTTTTTCTAATAATTCAAATTATATAAAACGAACGACTAATTATTTAAGTATTCTATATATTAAACAACCCATTTAGATTAAACGCGTAAGGTTATATTTAAATTTAAATACATCTGGATGAGAAGACTTCCTCGGGGTCCTGGTCGTGAAACTCAAGTTCACCGCACTGTAAGAGGAGGGTGCGGGTGCTAAGCCCTACCCGGGCCAGTTCCTTTCTTCCACATGACTCTAAATAATATAAAAATTATAATTATTAATTTAGATAAGAGATAACATCTATCTCTAGTAGCAAATTACTTATTATTAAAATTAGCGGATTTATAGTACGGGTATTTAAGGCGATCGTTTGGATATGAATAATTATTTATTGTTACAACGTCACAATGCCGGGCTACAATTTTTAATTTATTTCATTTAAAAATATATGCTCTCCACCTGAAATTAACAGTGTCTTGTCTCTGTACAGTATATCATACTTTTCCATTAACAGGAGTCGTGCCGGTAAGTTTCCTTATCTATCTAAGATCTTTTACGAGAAAATATTTGAATTGAATCGATTTGAATCGTAAATTTGTATGTAATTAATCGGGGCATCATACCTCTAAGGTTTCCTTATTTGGTCTCAACTTTCATCTATCTAACTCCCTTCTGGAGATTAAGGAAAAACAGAAGGACGGACGACATTGGGGATTTATGTCTACAATTTTTTCAAATTGCAGCACAATTAAATAATACGATAACAAAGTATATTTTAAAATGACCTCGATAAACTCTGGTGTTGATGTCCTTTATGCGAGGGATATTCGAATATTGTAAAAACGACTTCGGTTATCTTATTTCAATTTAGAATTTTTTAAACAAATGTCAAACTCAATTTTTTTAAACACTTAATGAAATTCATTAAAACTTTCAATTTGAAATTAAAAACATCTTTGATTATAATCCAAATACAATTTTTTAAAAGTATATTTAAGATGCATAATGGGTGGGCCCAAAATGCATTTGTCTTTAGGTTATAAAAGTCAAATAATAATTTCAATGAAGAATATTTTGTTATTATTATACACGACTTCGTAATTATAGTACGGTATTCGTTAAGTCTTTGTTCTATTTTTTCCATTAAATAGAGACTTTTATCCGCACAAATACATAAATAAAGTATTGGAAACTAAAAAATAACAAAAGAAACATAATTAAATAAATATTACTTTAACATTACGAAATTGATTCTTAAAATTGAAACTGCGATTGTATAAATGAAATAATATGATTCAAAGTACATTGCACATTAACCTCGATAATCTCAGATGCTAATGTTATCGTACGTCACGCACTCTAACTGATATATAAAAGGATGTAACGATAAGTTATTTAAACTTTGAAGAGACAACAAGATGTGGTTTCCTGTGTTGTGTGTGCTCCTTTCTTTGGTACTTGTAGAGAATTCTCAACTCAAGATACACATTCCTCGCTCCAGCTCCGGAATCTATCCACGTCTTCGTCTCAATCAACAGTTTCCATCTCTAAATGAGTTTACGATTTGTTCGTGGATCAAACCGCATTCAATTCAAAGAGAATTTTCGACAATTTTTTCCTACGCGACCACTCGATTCAACAATGAATTTGCTGTGTCCCTTTCGAATAAAAATGGAAGCGTCAAAGTAGGTGTCAATATCGCAAAAAGTTATATGGAAATGCAATGCCCAAATACAGAATGGACAGTGGGTGAGTGGTACCACCTTTGCGTATCTTGGTTTAACACGAATGGGCATTTGCAAGTGTACACGAATGGGTATCGATGTCATAACAATACTAATAATAATACTATTGCTAGAGGCACTATTATCTTTGGAGGAGGTGTGTTTGTTGTCGGGCAGGATCAGGATGATCTTGATGGTAAATACGAAGCTGATCAAGCGTGGATTGGTGATATTGCGGACGTAAATATGTGGGACGAAGTTCTAACAGAAAGACAAATGATTCAAGCTGGTAAATGTGAGGGAAAAAGGAAGAAAGGAAATATTATTGGTGGATTGAGAACCTCCATGACAGCTTTAGATATTTCTATATCAGAAACTGAACTTTGTCAGCCTTGATTATAGATTAACGAATTAACAAGTTACGGAAAAATACGAGTTACTATATCAGTATCAAATGTATCGAGTGTATTAAGATTTAAATAAAATGCCATGATAATGTTTCTTTATTTTTATCTTTATCTAAAATTTAGATGAAAATTTACACGTAATATGATAATATAGTTTACGCATAATTTTAAAAATTTTATTTTTAAACACGAATAAATTTTTATTATTCTTTTCTGAAAGTCAACTTTTAAGCAACTGCGGATACCATTTATAGATAAAATAAGTTTTTTTATAATTAAAATTTACATTTTAAATTATTTTCATAAATGAAATAGACTAAAATTCCTAATTAAAATTGAAAATAATTGTAACAAATATTAAATTTTCTAAAATTAATTTTTTCTATTTGAAAAATAAAACAGTAGTCTATAAAGCGTGGCACGTAAGTCAGTTAATCCAAATATATCACGCTTCTGTTTCAACTTGCTTAACCATTTTTTCAATAATACTGTATTAAAAAATATACTCGGGTTGATTAAATTGTGGGCCATCCAGCATTATGAATTATTGATTATAAAGTTTGGTTTTGCTGGTCTATCTTACATATCGTCTTCTTGACAATTTCACCCAAATATATCGTAGTAATTCTGGGATAAATGGATGTTTTTTTAAAGTGTAGGCCTAAATAAATAGTGGTTATTAAATCTGAATAAATGTATCTTTGATCTTAACATATGTTATGATGCGTGAAGTTTACTTAGCATATATTTGTGAGTGACAAAGAATTCATGGGTGGCAACGAGACGGTCCTATGATGGAACGGTTAGGCTGGCAGCCTGTAGCTCTAGGGGACCTAGGATCGAATTCGGTTGGGTTGAAAAACACGAGAAATGTTTGGTCTGAATATATCGAGTCCCGTACCACTGTGCGGCTGGCCGAACTCATAATGGGTTGCTAAAAAAATCCCTCATAGTGCCCACACAAAAAGTAAAAAAAAGACGTGTGGCAACAAAAGGAAATATAAAAACATTTACAAACTAAACGAAACAATAAAATGTTTTTATATCTTGTTTTCCTTCAACAATCTCAGCAAGACAACAAATAGTCTTCACGAACTTATTCGACTTTTTATCGAGGTTACTCGTTCGCCTAGTTGAAGATGGACAAGTTTTGATTTGTTAACATTTTTTTCAACGAATTATTTAATTGAACATTTCATTTATTAATATATTAATGATTAAAATATGAAAAAATTAAAACACTAATGAAAAAATATCGCATTGGCACCTAATCCAAACAACAGGAGTGGGTGGCCACTGCTGTCAGTGAAAGACACAATACACACATCCAGTGGTGATATTCGAAAATATTTAACAAAGGGTTCGCTAACAGAAAATTTTTTCTTAACAATTTTTTTTTCGCTCAAATGGTGCATTAGGAACATTAGCGCAAAAACTGACCTTAAGATACCCATATAAATAAAAAAGATGCGTTCGTAAATTAAGTCAGTTAAAATTTAACATTGTTTATGCCAGAACTATATTTTTTTGATAAATAATAAAAAGAAGTGTTCAAAATGGTTTATTTTGTACATATTTTAACATTTTTCATTCAAAATATTTTATAAACATAAAAATTGGCTGTTTTTAATCAGAAAAAAGTCATAGGGAAAGCAGTTAAACTTGCTTTCCCTATGACTTTTTCTCAAGAAAAACTTTTCTAAATCATTTATTTTATCATTAGGTATTATTATAATAATAGACAGATATCATCGTCTCTCGAAATACAATATCTTTTTTATTTCGCTGTCGATAGCCCGACACGTGTTCCGCAGCCATCTTGTATTTTCTCGCGCGCGTGGGATTGTGGGATCTCTCGTATGACGACCTAGTTTCGAGAACTCTCTTGAGTTGATCGCGATTAGACCTCGTTTCAGTCGAGTTTGAAACGGTCGATGGAAGTTGCACCAAGGCGAACGGGGTATAAGGCTCTAGTTTAGTAGTGTTACAGAGTATAATACGTATATTTTAATATATTTTTTAAAAGAAACAAAACCACTGGGAAATGTTACGTGTGTTTAACAACGGGTTCGGAAAACTTTGAAAATGTTAACAACGGGTTCGGCCGAACCTGTGCGAACCCGCTGAATATCACCACTGCACACATCTATCGGCCTCTATGAACATGCCACATCTTGTATACGATCCTAGGTCACATACAAATCAGACACGTCTACCAGTGGTCAAGTGGATAAAAGTACCGAACACTGTTAGTGGGTTCGCGCCTCGCCAACTGGCTGATATCGTGACGATTGTTGGATTTTCTTTACGTTAGTAACACCTAAATAGGGACCAATAAAGAACCTTGTGAGAGACACTCTCTTATCGGCAGATTTTCGATATGTTGCGTTGCTATAAACCAATAAAATCACACGAAAGAGAATATAAAAATTTATTCGTATTTATATCGATTTTTGCTTCGTTATACGTACTTAAACGCTTTTGTATGCACCAGGAAAAAGATTCACGATACAGAAAAACAAAACATTTATATTACTCTTATAAGAAAGGTCCGGAAACATTTTGTAATGCACACCTTTCATTACAGTTGCTCTACTCTCACTGACAATTTTAGGAATTACAGCGATTGGAAATCTCCCTTAGGGCAATGTATTTCAGAATTATTCCATACTATCATCACTAAAATAATCTAAAGAATGAGAAAAACACCGAAACTAACTGACAAATAAGCCTTAGATATCTTAAATATACAGTACAGTAGTTATTTCTCTGAAATTTGTTTAATTTCATAGTAATATATAAAATATATTTTTAAATATAAGTAAGTCAAAGCAATGAAATGTCATCTTTCTTCGTTATAAAACAATATTGATTTAAAAGATTAAATCAATGCAAATTAAAGTTTTTCGAAGAGCAATTAGAAATAAAGAAATTATGGAGCGTTTTATTAATACAAGAGTTTATATTTAATAAGATGAAGAATCTTAGTTAAACCCGAAATACGCTAATTTTAAGTGCAATTGTCAAGCGACTGACGAGTAATTTCAGCGTAATGGAGACCATTTCAGGAAAGCAGAGTGAGAGGAAGAAGATTTGGATAAATGTATCCAAGATATTATAGTTTTTTCGATGGCTGTTTTGCTTTAATATCGAAAGCTGCAAGGAATTTATAGCCAAGCCACATTCTCTACAATTTTTCAACCAATAGGACAAAAGTCTGAAAGCAAACCGAATGACAAAAGTTGAACGAAAATTCTCTTTATAGGCGAATACACACGTTTTGTGTTTTGAATTTTTATAAAAGGAAGTCACTCCAACTGAAAATTCCCATGTAATACTACTACTGCTAATCCGAAACTAATGGCTAGAAGTAGAAACCTTATATCAGAAAAGATTGGTTTTACGGGATTGATGATATTCTAGCATTGTGTCGAAGTATGCAATGCTGAGTGTGTTTTGAAAAGGCCTTTCGGTATTTGGCAATCCCTAGTGGTCTCTCTGTCACGCGCTTTGTTTCACCTCGGCGCGAAGTGATCCGATCGGCTTCTCGCCGATCGGATCACTTCGCGCCGAACGGCGTTCTAGTGTTAATGTGCTACATTCCGGTCTTCTGGACTCACCAGTTTGTTCTGCGACTTTATTGTGCATCCTTCTTGTGCTTTCTCTCGACTGCTCAACATGGAGTCAACTATCGTGTCTACCTTTTTGGACAAGGCCTATAGGGTCTCTGATGAGGTGAAGGGATACTGTGCAGACAATCCCTATGGACGCTTTCAGACTGAAGGACATCTCAAATATTTAACCGACCAAATTCAAAAAATCATTAATCTTGCTGAGACTTCCCTGAACTCATTATTAAAAGAAAACACTCTAATCAACAAAAAACTCACTTCTCTGACTAAGGAACACGCATTCTGTGCTTTCCTCAACTCCTCCACCACATTGCCTCATAAAAA
>NW_019385955.1:169523-170339 GCF_000671375.1 Centruroides sculpturatus | reverse complement strand
TGTTACCGCTAAAGCTCGAAAACTAGCGTGATCCGTTAAAGTTGCTAAAATTGTTCTATTTCTCAAATTACCTAGGTAATGTGCAGATTATCTAGGTCAGTGTTTTTCAACTTGTGGGTCGCGACCCCCAGGGGGGTCGCGAAGCCTTACACGGGGGTCGCGGGTAGAAGAAAGAGACAAGTGTTTGTAGGTCTTACACTACATTAAAAAAACTACAATTTCAGAGAGAATTATGGCCCACCCCAGAAAATGATAGCGGAAAAAATGTTGAGCTGATTTGCAAAAAAGAAATTAAAAGTAGAAGCTGAAAATTCTGATCCTAAAAAAAAAGTGTCAACAGCTCTCTGTGCCGAATGTTATAATTAAAGGAAGTTTCATACTTTATGTGTGTTAAGTTATTGTAGATTCTTCTGAAATTTTCACTTTAATTAATCAACAATAATTTGTCTCAACAGAAAGAAAATTAAATACATAGTTTTTAAAATCACTGATATAGTTTTAATATGGCACTAGGGGGGGGGTCGCCAGAATTTTTTAACTTGTAAAGGGGTATTAAAGAAGGTTGAAAAACACTGATCTAGGTAATCTGCAAATTACCTACTAGGCACTCGGTAAAGTGAAAATAAGATCTTTGCTGAAACAACAGCAACGTTTCTGTACCCTTAAATTAACATAATGTTCTTTATTTAATTTTCGATATCTAAAGAATCAAGTTAATACAATCAAACAATCGACAAATTAGTTGATAGAATCAATCATCAACCAATTAAAAAACATACAAAAAATCAAACGATTTAAAATATTAATACAATTAGG
>NW_019385955.1:124280-167029 GCF_000671375.1 Centruroides sculpturatus | reverse complement strand
TTAAAAAAAACTTTCCAAAGTTTCATGGCAATCGTACTATGCCACAAACCTTCGCCGGAGTATATTAAACAACTTCCCAAAGTTTCACGGCAATCGGATAAACGGTGTGGTAATGCATGAAGGACACACCCACACAAACACACACACACACACACATTCATTTTTATATATATAGATTAAGATGATTTAGGTAAAACCAGGTCACCAAAAGTGTTCTGGTTAGGTTAATAATTTCATTTAATACTTATTATTTTAGTTGTTTTATTCATATTTGTACAACATTAATACAGTAATAAAGTAAAACAATTTACTAAATTCTAAGAAATGAAACTTCAAACTTTTTATTTTCGAGTTTTACAGTAACTTCTTTTGTACTGTTATGTTCCCTGCAGTAGACTAATCTCATTGCTATTTACTGGGGATGTTTATTTACGAAAAGAAGCATTTTTTTTTTTTTAAATGTGAAGTGTTTCGTATTTGTCGAGGCAAAATTTCATGTGAATGTTTGTGGAATTAATGTATGTAAATTCAAAGAGGATTTAGCTGTATTCGTGTATGAGGATTCATACAGTTCATTCTCTCTGTAAAGTATGAGATTACTGTATATATTGTATATTATGTTGTTTTGCTGTGTTGTTTTATTCGTATTTTATACCGTTTAATATATTGCATCTACTATAATTTTATTCACATTACTAAGAAATAGCCAAAAAATTTATACATACAACCAATACAATAGAATTAAAAAGTTTTAATTCGCGTAAAATTGAGCTTTTCTAATTCTGAGTAATATTTCGAATAAAATTCATTTCTTTCCGTGAAATTTCACCTTTATAAGCATAAAATTAAGCCATAAAACTGAATTAATTCTATGAAAAACCCTCGTAAACGTTGACCATCATCCTGAAATTTCGCCAGCACCTTATTGATAACGAGAAAGGCGTAAGTTTAAAATTTGAGTTTTCTACACTCAGTAGTTTTTTCTACGTGCGTCTGCAGTGCCGGATGAACAAACAGGAGAAGTAAATACAGCTTTTTTGGAGATTTTTGCATTTTTCAATTGCTTATATTTCGGCAAATGTGTTAGAATCTGAATTTAATATTCATTAATGTTTACAAATTATCGAAAACGATTTAATATTTTATCACAAAAATTATACATTTTTCCATTTTTTTTTGAGAGGATAAGGAAATACAGTTTCCTTTTTCAACATTTTATTGTCCTGAAAGTTTAGATCATACCCTATGACTAAACTCCGAACTAACCCGACTCATTGTCATATGATAAGAAATCTAACTCCTGATTGGAGATAAATTCGAGTATAAAAGGGTTTAACTATCCTAACTGATGTCATACCTGACTGAAGACAGAATCTCTCGATTCCCGTCTGCTATATTTAATAAATATCTTTTTGAACCATCCATTGACAAAGTGAGCGGATTGTCGCGGAATAAGTGGTATAAGGTAACATATAAGTTATAAAATATTAATTTTTCCGACAACAGACTGTGGAGAAACTCTTGAGAAGATGGGAGAGGAAAATTCTAAGGAAGATATTTGGGGCAATTTGTAGGGAGGGGCAATGGAGGATGCAGAGAAACAGTGAATTGGTAGAACTGTATGGTTATATTGATATAGTTGTGGAAATAAAGAGTAACAGACTGAGGCATGTTGACTGAATATCAGATGATGGAGCTGCCAAGATCTGCCGAGTGGCAGGAGATGTAGAGGAAGACCACGGGAGCGATGGCTGGATGATGTGGAGGATGATTTGAGGAGGATGGGAGTCGGTGATTGGAGAAAACGTGCAGAATATTATTTTGAGCAATTCCAATTTTATTCCTTAAGAAATGACCAAGCTGTCATCTAGACTTTACGTGGTAGCTTATTTTTGTTTTTAACGATAGAAAAAATTACAATTGGTCAAAATAATTGTAAAGTATTGGCCTTTTAGCAAAGAGGGAACAAAAGAAACCTTGCCAATTGGACCCACGTGCGGTCGGGTAATATCCCACTTGTAAGGTGTTGACTTGTAAACAGGGGAAAAACAAAGGAAGCGCCGACTTTTTCAATTGGACCCACGTGTGGTCAGATGATAGACCATTTGCCATATGGTAAACTACTGAATGTAAACAAGTGGCGACGTTTATGTAAGCTCCACTCCCGTCGGATAATAGCGGACCTAGGTTAAAGCTGTTCGGGTAAGAAAGGTTTGTGATTTGGCGGCAACATCAGGCGCCGTACATTTATTGGATTCAAACAGAGGCCCGCCACGCGGACATTCCGATGAACCGGATATACCGGCAACAGTCGGCTGAGTCTACATGGCTACGATCACATGCCAGGGTTTCCTCCAGAGGCGTTTTGTGCATAATTTCGGTGGACGGCATCAACAAAGTGGCCTGAGTGGGAGCAGATAGGGGTGGATGCATCTAAAACCAAGGAACGTACGGCCATAGGGGTAGTGATCCCGAATCGGGGAATCTCCGAAGTCTGGTCACTCCATGAGTCCTGTAGTGTTTTCGGGGCGGAGGCCCAAGGGCTCCTGAAGGCGTTCCGTATCCGCGTGCATATCGACGGACCTACAACTATCTTTTCTGATAGTCTGTCGGTACTCCATGCCGTGACGAACGTGACTTTTTCGTCACCAGCGGTGCTCATCGACCTGGCAGCAAGTATAGGCACGCAGAGGGCGACCTGTGTGGCAGGGTAGATCCCCGGCCACACAGAAATCCCGATCAATGAAGCGGCCGACATAGCGCGAGATTCGACGCACCGAACGGCTCTGTATGGAGAACGCTGTTGCCGCGAGACCTGGCTCGCGCAGTCTGGACCCGTATAGTCCGCCGTTTGATGGGCTCCTGCTCAGCTGAACTGAGGGGTAAGGGCAGGGACCATCTCCGACCCTTTGCCCTATGGTACTACCACTACGCCTCGAATCGGCTGATGGAGTCGTTATTGACTGGGTTGCGAACGGAGACCGCCCCGTTAAACGCCTTTTTATTCTCCAGACGGCTACACCATACACCGAATTGCCCTCACTGCACGGAGACAGAGACGACCGTCCACTTCTGGCTAAAATGCCCTCAGTACGCAGCAGCCCGCCACGATCTGGGCGAGGCATTGAAAGTAAATTTGAACAATGACAGTACGCTGCTTTCAATATACAAGGTATGAGCCATCGAATAAGCCCGCTACCCGCCACCTCGTGTTGGAACTAGAAACTTACGTCACTCGAATCGGACGTTTCAAGTGACCAATGAGTGACTGCTCATCGGAGAAAAAGCCTAAGTAGAGCTACATTCTCCATATAAACATAGAAGAAGAAGAAGAAGGTTTGTGATTGGTCGGAAGTTTCTGTCTAAAAAACACTTAAATTGCAGAGCGAACGGGAGAGGAAAGCAAGAAGGGCAAGAGACTGGTACACGGTAGTATCAGGCACTTGGGAAGACCCCTGAGCGTAGAGAGAGTGTTCTCCTCTGGTAAACATCTCAGGGACGAGTTAATGCGGAGACTGGACTGACCGTGCAGTTGAACCAACTCCACAAGCTGACTGAGCCCTTTCCAGAGTTTAATAGTTCACGGAAGCCAATCCAATACGTGAGACACCACACTGTATATATTATGTTGTTGAACTTGTACTGTACATTCTACATATTTTATTTTGTAAATAAACTGTAAGTATTCTCTAAATTGATTGTGGAGTTTGGACAGCAAATTAATTACAAGAAAAAAGTGAAATTTCAACATTTTTTATAATTAAATACATAGAAACATCAGTTACTATAGTATTTTTCAGAATAAAAATAGGGCCAATTTGCTGAATCTTGAATGTGGATCATTCAGCCTCCGACCTTAGTATATTCAAAAATTGAAATATAATGTAAACAAAGAGGCCATTGCTGCTGTTTGCGCTCGTCTCATGATTAAACGATAATCTCTCCTGGTTGCGTTTTCGAGATGTTCAGACCCTCCCTTCTACATACGTGTGCTTTCACGTATTTAATACCCCAATACCTCCTTACAATCAGATAAAAAAATCCAGATGACAGAAATTTGGTACAGTGATCCTTCTGCTTGTTTTAGCTCAATTTTGCAGTCTTTCTCAAACTTCGTCAGCTGTGTTTAACATCTGAGATATGCCATGCAGGCATGCTTGAGGTTCGAGAACATCCAATGAACAGGTACACTAAAAATTACGAATACAAATCAAGTTTGCGATCTTTTCTACAGGATACTGGGATAGCGATTGCAGGCTTTCTGGAAGCATTAGCTAATTTGCAATCAGACCACAACCGTATTCGTTTATATATAGGGTCCGCGGGTAGGTTGAGTGGAGAGGCAGTTCATGTTATGTCCCCACCTCGCTGCTTCAACCTACCCGATGGCCAACCTATAATCTACCTATAATCTATCTGGTCTTATTATCCTCGAAATAGTGGCCGATAGTAACCTCCATGGATAACGTGGGATTACTATATTCTGTTTGGTTTTTTAACTGAAATCATTCTGGAAATTTTATTGCTTTAATAATTATTGGTCTTTGGACTGTTTTCATTTTAATTTTAACAGTAACTATATATTTTGTAAAAACGGAAAATTCTTTCATTATTAATAGTAATATCATTTAAAGGTCACTGTTCGAGTCTTGTAGATACCAGTAGTCAATCGTTAATTCAATTTTGTTTTTAATTTTTACTTTTACAGTACGATTTTTGCCCATCACTAATAAAAACTGCATTTAAATACACGCTGCCGCCTTAGGTCTGATTGTTATGTATATCTAGTTTTACGCATGAAAACTGTCGAGGCGCAAGAAATATGCTTTTCTGAAGATTGTTCCAAACTCTTCAATACAGGAAAGAAGCAAAATTTTTTTATTATACTCTCCGCTAGTTTTTCTATTTATCTACCGCTTAGAACGAATTAGAAAATTTCTAACTATCGGTTCATTAAATTCGAATAGCTTCAAAATAAATAGTGTAATAAAATTTTACATAACATAAAATGCACGGGAAACGAGAAATTTTATTAATAATAAGATTGCATACAAAGACAATTTTTAGAAGATAACTGTTAAAATTATAAATTTCTTGACGTTTTGCATGGTATTTTAGTGTTACGTAAACATTTTACTAGCATACTGAATTTGGTTAAACGTGTGCATTTTACTGTATCTATAATATAATCGAGACGGGTTGATAATAATAATAATAATAAGCGCACAGCCCAAACGGTTAGGAGTTGAAAGTTGAAATTTCGTACACAGTTAGAGTACGTCACGAAAACGCACACTAAGAAGGGATTTTTCGAAATTCCCTCCAAGGGGAGAAAGACAGGATTAAGGCTTAACACTTCCATCAACAATGGAAGTGTTAAGTCTTCTTCCTGTCTTACGTTTCATTTCACTCTTACTCTGTGAAAATGAGTAATGTTGACTGTAACGTAATAATCTTAATCTTAGTTATCGTTACTTTTGCCCGAGCAACGTCGGGCTCACCTGCTAGTTTGCAATGATGATTTAGTAGTTTAGATGTTGCTATTGCCATCTATACCTGTAGCTTAAAAGTTCTAATAGAACATTAAATTAATAATATTAACTAGAGATAGGTACTTTTCTCGAATTTGATTATTAGGCAGATCTCGAATACACCATATAGTTAGTGAACTTAATTATTTTATATAACTTATTAACTAAATTAATTTATGTAATATTAATTATTATTTGTTATTTTAATATATTAATAAATTAATAATGTAAAAACAAAGAGTAAAAAAAACCAACTTACTAAATTTTAAGAAAAGAAATGTAAAACGTGATGTTCTTACTTTGAACTTTAAATTTGCTTTTTAAAGATATGTCATCTCAACTTTAATAAGTTAACAAATATTTGTTCTTATTCTTTCTTATTGCAGATTTTTATTTAAAAAAAACAATAATTTGAAAACGTTCAGTATTTAGTCTGCTTCTTTTCTTGTCACAAATTAAATGAAAGGTACGGCTGATAAGGCGCTGTCGGCGGATAAAAGAGGAATTTCATTAATTAAGACAAAATTAAAATTTATTTGTCTGAGCCTCAAAACATCGTTTATAAAAACATTTATGATGGCAAATATGGTTTCACGGACCATATACAATACAATCAATATGCACATGTTAATAAAAGGTATTTATTAATTATTGAAATATTTTTAATTTTTAAGTTAGCCTACTCCTTTCTTTGGGATCCTTTAGCTCATTCCTTCTGGATATGCTACTGTAACTGTACGAATGGTCCGATATTAGAGATATTTGTAGTATTTGAGTTTATTTTTTTATCAACGTAATATTTGAAATTTAGAATCTCGTGTACTCGTATACTAGAAAGTAGAAATGATAATTGAATATCATTTATCTCGGATTCGAATATTTAGTGAACTTCGAGATTTGGTTAATATTCGAATTCGATGTTGGATTTCGAGAAAATTGATATTCGTCTATCCCAAATACTGCATTAACATAATTCTAAATATTAGAGAAAAATAACTCCAGACTTTTGTTTCTTATCGATGACGAAAGAGAGTTTTACTTTTCGCCGAAGGCACCAAATTTTGCTGCTATGCCATAGATAAGCAAGCACATATACTGATTATTTAGTAAATGTGTCTACTTAGAAAAACAAAAATTATTAATTTCATCAATGACTTAAGATTAAATTTTACGTAAATGGAAAGAATAATTTCATACTATATGTTAACAGATAATACAATCTAATAATTGTTTGAGATAATAACATTTTCTTTGTGTATTTTAAATTACAAAATAAACGTATTATAAGTTACAATTTGTAACTTACTAATAAAATAAAAATTTGTATTTAGTAAATTTTAATATCTAGTAAAACTAAACTATTCATAACTTTTATTAATTATACTGTATAACTGATTTGTTATAATTTACATATATTATTATTCAATTTATCAGTTATTTTTGAAGCAATGTAAGAGTATATAGTGTCAAGTTTTGTTTATTTTTTATCTGTGTGTATATAAAAACGGTAAACCATTAATGTTGCATTTTGTATATGTATTTATATGTATATATATGTATATTTTGTATATGAATTCATGCGACAATGGTGTGTCACAGAAAATTGTGAGTATGCTCAAACATCTTTAAAAAGTTCAGAACCACTGCTAATGAAATGAACAACAAATGTTCTACATAAGATTTACTATCAAAACTACTAATATAAGTTATTATGAAAGTAAACGAAATCTTAAACCTACCCCACCAGCTGGTAACGCCTGAAAAAATAATACATTACATTTTTATGTACACTACTATATAAGAGATAACTTACGAATAGACTATCCTAATAAGCAATTTATTTTGACTAATCTAAACTTTGAAACATTTTATTTATAATAACTATATTCTAAATATGTTTAATTATTAAGCATTATACTGATTAAATTTAATGCTTGACGATTAATCAAAACGCGTTTAAAACCGTCCGCGTTCTGCTTGCAGGTTTCTGGTAGTGCATCACTCCTACTTTAAATCTGAATCTCGAAAATTTGGCTTAGAACTCTTGCATTCTCAGTTTGTTAGAACTAATGTGTGATAGCAGTTCGGCCAGATATTCACCTGGTATACAATAAATCTGACCAGATATAAATTTAAATCTGGCCAATGTGACAAGGTTTAAACTTACAGGAGAAAGAACTAATTAACTGAACTATTTAGAAACTAAAATAAAGTTGTTTTGTTGTATCTACCATGTTAGTGCTATTACATTACAGTACTATATTACTATTACTAAAATGGTGTTATTTTATATTCGCCGAGCGTTGTTTGTCCAGAGTAATTTGCATTTATCCTGGAAGAAACATTGGTGAAAGATGAGCATTAATATTCTCGGTAACTCTTGTGTTTTCTAAAATATAAATACATGTGCGATTATTTTCATATTTTAACATACTTTGAATTAATTAAACATAATATTTTATTATAACCGCATTATGTATTTTATTACAAATTTCTATACATGTGAAAAACAATGATAAGATTGCTATTGTATATTCGAATATTCGTATATTTCCAATGGAAGCGCTGTATTGTCGAATAAAAGATAGCTTCTAAGGCGGAAATATTTCAATCGTGTAAAGCAGCCAGATTATACGCATTTGCGCATGCGCTTTACAGATTATCAACTTCACGCGATTTAGCTCGTGGATGCTACACACCAAAATATCGTATAACGCTTCCAATAATTCCATCCAGGGCCGGCACAGCTTCCCTATCATCTCTATCATCTCTTCCCTATCATCTCTACCAGTCATCTCTTCAAATGTCACCCACGCCACTGATGTGCAATGAGTGTAATGTGTTAATTTCAGGACTACAAGAAAAACATACATACAAATTTATATATATATATATATATATATTACATAAATTTATATATATACTTTTAGTCTATATAGTCTATAAAAGTAGTCTATATATATGTTACAGTCAAAACCCGTTTTTAGTTAGAACGCGTTTTAACTAGTTGAAACTAGTTTATACTGAATGTCTTTGTTAAAACCAGTTTTGTCTAGTTAAAACTAGTTTTAACTCAAATTAATTTTTGACTAGCAATAAATTCTAGTTATAACTAGACGAAACGGGTTTTGTCTAGTTAATTTACTGCTGTACATGTTTTGATTTTAGATAAAACTAGTTTTAACTTTTAACATTAGTTAAAACTAATTTTAGCTACATAAATATGTTTGGGGGAAATAAATAAAGTTATGTATTCCGCGGAAGATGCCTAACATTTTGCTTATGAAGGAAATTACAGCGTTAATTTGGGTTTAGGAGCCCTGTAATGAAAATATCATATTCTGGAGTATGTTTTTCAAATAAAAGTTTGGAGTTTATTTTAAAAAATTGTATACTGTGTTTGCAATGACGACTTTTTCACTGTCTGATATTTTAGGCATCTCACCTTGAGTATCCGGGTGAGATGCCAAATGCCATTAGTGTAAGATAACAAATATAATTGCATAAAATTAATTTTTGAATTTTTTAACCAAATTTAATTTATTGCATATGTAGTACAAAGTACATCATAGTAAGTATAACAGCACAGTATAAGTATTGTTAAGTTTCCGCCCGTTCTAACGTGTTCTATAGCTAGCTGAAAGCTTTTTTCAGTCCAAAAAGTTTTTTGAGAAGTCCTCATATAATTTCTATGCATATCCTGCAATAAAACGAGAAAACAAAAGTTTACTAAAAATAGGCATATTGGAAATCAATTAACAAAAAATAGGCACGTTACCCCAAGAAAAATGTGGCATCTTTTCCATTTTTTGGGGTAAGATGCCTAGTAAAGTTACATGCTCCAGCATGTCCGATCGGGATCGGCGGTAGCTGACAATGGAAACTTTAAAACCTTAACTACATCACACATTAATTGTTTTTAGCAATTTTTAGTAAATTCCATTTTAACTTTTAGTTTAAAATTATTCTAGAAACATTTCACAACAAAAACTTCGTTCTTATTTAGCTTTTATTCTTGGATGTAGAAAATGAAGTAACGGTAGCCAACTATAGCTTTCTGCACTCAATATTGGCCCAACGATTCATCATACAAATACATGACAATGTGTAACGTCACCATTTGAAAATATCAAAAATTAGGCATCTTCCCCCGCTTACCATCTTACCCCTAATCACTCTATATGTTGCAGTCAAAACCAGTTTTTAGTTAGGATGCGTTTTAACTAGTTGAAACTAGTTTATACTGAATGTCTTTGTTAAAACCCGTTTTGTCTATTTAAAACTAGAATTTACTGCTAGTCAAAAATTAATTTGAGTTAAAACTAGTTTTAACTAGACAAAACTGGTTTTAACAAAGACATTCAGTATAAACTAGTTTCAACTAGTTAAAACGCGTTCTAACTAAAAACAGGTTTTGACTGTAACATATATATATATATAGACAACTTTTTAAAATTTGTATCAGTTTTTCTTGTAGTATATATTTACACATACATAAATATAGGCCTATATATACATAAATAAATACAGTGATATCCCGAACTTACGCGATAGGTGGGACCGAGCGATAACCGCGTAAGTCGAATTCGCGTAAGTCGGGGTATAATTTCGAAATTTGTGTAAAATCCAAGTCGGATGTATGTAAGCTAATAAATGTTCTCGTTAACCTTATCTCGTCTTTTGATTCGTTCACGGTTTCAAGAAATCACCACATAGAGTCTCTCAAGTCTCCGTAGATATAACAAACACAAATAAATAACACAAAATAAATTGTAGCTATATGTCGATTCCGTGCGATACGTCCGAACATGCAAGCTGAACAATAGTGTGGGGGGAATGAGTAATCAAGAGTTGTGTGGCGCTCAAACAAAAGACGAATCAACAAGATTTGAAAATCGCGTAACTCCGGGTTCGCGTAAGTCGACGTATTACTGTAAATATATATATATATATATATATATATGTGTGTGTGTATATATGCGTGTGCGTTTTATTATAGTTCTGAAATTAACACATTACAATTATTGCACATGAAATGTTTCCTTATAATTTGCCTGTTTTTTGGCGCAGCTTTGTGGATTCCACACATTGTTAAACCAAGCGAAGCCAGTTTTTCCTGAAAATATATGTGTAGATCAATCTAAATTAGGGTGCAAAAGTTACCGACATTTCAGTTACCGGTAAATTACAGAAAACATTTTTATATTACCGGTTTTTACCGGTAATAGAAAATGTTCCCATTGAAAGTTAACCATAACCGAAGCTCTCTATCTGTGATAACACCTACGATATGGCAATTCAAATCTAACCCAAATTCATTTAATCGTTTCTTTACTTAATTTAAAAATGGCAGACGGTGTATTTACAATATTTATAAAATACAGAAGCTATAAAAAGTCTTAATTTCCGCTCTTTCCAACCGCGTGGAGAGTCTCCATTGATATCTATTAACATTATTGCCAACTACCGACACCAATAAATGCTTGAAATAAAATATTTCTGTTAAATAAGATAAAATCATTTTTTCTTTTAATGTATTTTTGGGTTTTTTACTAATGGATTTTAATTTAATTTAATTACATTAAGATTATTTAGATTTTAATTTAATGGATTTCAGTTACTATTCTGTTTTGTAACTCTCAGCCCTGTCGGCACTGAGACAGCCTTCTTTGCAAGCCCATTATAGGTTCGGCCAGGCCCACAATGGCCTGGTGGTGAGCGACCGGGCCCCACTATCCAAACGGACCACTCCCGAAAAATTCTTGGTGTTTTATCGGCCCGTCCGGATTCGATCCCGAGTCCCCAGAGTAGTAGGCCTGCAACCGCTCGGCCATCCGGTCTATCGGTTTCAGTTACTGTTGTATCGGAAAGTATCGTACAGAGAAGTAAAATGTTTGTTGTTGCCTGACGGGGTAGTTATGTTTTGACATCGCTGTAATAAAAAAGTGTTTTCCGTTTTTTCTTTGAATGTTTTTATAATCATTTTTGATTTTTCCCCAAATTAACTTCGATTATGAGAAACCGATGAAAGAATTTCGGTAACGGCAATATTTAATATTTTTCATTATCGGTAATAAATTACCGGTTTTCACACCCTGATCTAAACCCAACCAATAATAAAACTCAATTTTTATAAATATCTTTGAAATTTAAGAGTTGAAAAATTGTTCACAATGAAGAGTTCTGTCTCCTGAAGCATGTCAACTAACCCAAATTGCAAAATGAAATACGTAGTCCTTATCTCATATTGAAAGCTTTTCTGTCTGGTTTTCGGTCTAATGAAATAGGTTTTTCATTAGCAAAATCATAGTTTTTATGGATGGTTTGCCGAACTTTTTGCGGAAGTGTATGCATGCAATTTATTGGCGTCGTTAAACGAAGCGCTATTAGGAGGGTTGCAGAGACGTTAATAGTGAGTACAACGCATTAAAAGCATACGTCATTATAAAAAGCATGTTAACCATAGGTGGCCAAGTTTTATTTCAAGCACATTACATGAGAGGGCTGCGATTGGCTCATGTATTTAATCGTTCCTACAACGTAATTTTCGGTTAGCGTGGAACGTATCTAAGCGTTATAGGGGGGTCTACTGTATACTAAAACATTTATTTATTTGATGTAGTATTGTATATTATGTTGTTTTGCTGTGTTGTTAGAAGTTTCATTCGTATTTTGTGTTGTCTATTGCATCTGCTATAATTTTATTCACATTACTAAGAAATAGCCAAAACTTTCATACATAGAACCAATACAATAGAATTAAAAAGTTTTAATTCGCGTAAAATTGAGCTTTTCTAATTCTGAGTAACATTTCGAATAAAATTCATTTCATTCCGTGAAATTTCATCTTTATAAGCATAAAATTAAGCCATAAAACTGAATTAGCTCTATGAAAAATTCTCGTGAACGTTGACCATCATCCGGAAATTTCGCCAGCACCTCATTGATAACGAGAAAGGCGTAAGTTTAAAATTTGAGTTTTCTAGACTCACAAGTCAGTCGTTTTTTCTACGTGCGTCTGCAGTGCCGGATGAAGAAACAGGAGAAGTAAATACAGCTTTTTTGGAGATTTTTGCATTTTTCAATTGCTTATATTTCGGCAAATGTGTTAGAATCTGAATTTAATATTCATTAATGTTTATAAATTATCGAAAACGATGTAATATTTTATCACAAAAATTATACATTTTCCCATTTTTTTGATGGGATAAGGAAATAGTTTCCCTTTTCAACATTTTATTGTCCTAAAAGTAAAGATCATATCCTATGACTAAACTCCGAACTAACCCGACTCATTGTCATATGACATGAAATCTAACTCCTCATTGGAGATAAATTCGAGTATAAAAGGGTTTAACACGTCAGATTCAGGGCGGATTAGCCACATAGAATCGGTTTACCAATACTTTAAATTTGTGCCTGGTCTCCTGTTCACTCCTGACTTCCGCCTAACATATTAACCAACGTATCGTTATACGAGTACAGGAGAAGAATGAATTACTTATAGAGGTAGTATATTAATATTACTGTAAACTCTCTCTCTCTCGGTGTAAATTAATTTATAGTATATTTAGATAGATTAATAATCTCTGTTATATTTATTACATCCATTTAGTATTCTTTATTGGATTAGTTTATTAAATATTTATATCTGTTAATTTGGAAGTGGAATGAAATTAGTTTACGATCGGATATCTAGCGACCTACCCACCGCACTTCTCACTCAACTTTAAAGCTCTCCTAATTTTATAACGTATAAAATTTATATTGCGAGTTAAGACGCGTATTGGCGGAATATAAGTGATTTTGAACTTCAACTTATTATAGAAAAAGGTCCAGTACTAGTTACTGAGATTGATTTTCCTAAGGATTCAATGTCAGACATTTTTCTTAGTCCTTTTTATGAAAGAGTAAGTGGAGTATGAGCCAAATAGCTATAAATTAAAGAGAAAGTGGCTAATAAAAAATGGAATATTTTCAAAATTGGATGGACTTATGCAACAGGTTAAAAACTGACAAGAAGACTGATACACATCAGTGAATCTTAGAACGTCAATGACAAAATTGGCGAGATATATTAAAGAGAATAATTTCAGTTAAGTAGCTATTATAAAAATTTGATCCAATTACAGATAAAGATGGTTCGAAAATCATCGCGACGTATGTACATTTCATAAATAAAGTTATACAAAATGACTTTATTTATCTAATAGGACAAAATGTTTGAAAGATCATTGTCGCAATTATTAATGATTATAAATAATACAGTATAATTTTGGAAGTGTACTCCGGTTATCAACAAAATCGAGCAAGTTTTTGGTTTTTCCAGTTATATCTAAGAAGCAAAATTCTGAATATTTAGCCAAGGAGTATTTTATGAAAGAAATACTTATTAAGACGGAAATATCTCCAGATTTCTAGCTTAAAGCTCAGATCAAAATTCGACGTAAAAAGAAACAGTATTATAACGAGCGAGAAAATAAACCAATCGTTGACCTCTCCACAAACTTGAAGTAAGCTTTTTTAATTATTCGGTGGATGTTTGTACAAATTCCACGAAGGAGAGATTTTTACCAATTGAAAATTACAGAAAATTATTTAAATTTTTATATGATATTCCATTATTAGCTAATGGAGATTTTAAAATTATTTTAAAAAGTTGTCAGGAGTTAGATACGAATAAACTAGCGGCTGATAACAATTATGATACAGAGTCATTCAATTAATATGTGTGATAACAAAATGTCATTGATACACCACCAAAAAAACCTTATATACACCAAAATTTCAAGATTGGATTCGAACTCATGTTTAAATACAGGCTACAACGAGACAAAATGGGCAAAATCTCGAGCTTTTGCATTTGTTACCAGTTTACAGGTAATATGCTTGAGATGCATATTAAAAGATTACGAGAAACCGATGAAAGAATTTCGGTAACAGCAATATTTAATATTTTTCATTATCGGTAATAAATTATCGGTTTTCACACCCTGATCTAAACCCAACCAATAATAAAACTCAATTTTTATAAATATTTTTCAAATTTAAGAGTTGAAAATGTTCACAATGAAGAGTTCTGTCTCCTGAAGCATGTCAACTAACCCAAATTGCAAAATGAAATAGTCCTTATCTCACATTGAAAGCTTTTCTGTCTGGTTTTCGGTCTAATGAAATAGGTTTCTCATTAGCAAAATCATAGTTTTTATGGATGGTTTGCCGAACTTTTTGCGGAAGTGTATGCATGCAATTTACTGGCGTCGTTAAACGAAGCGCTATTAGGAGGGTTGCAGAGACGTTAATAGTGAGTACAACGCATTAAAAGCATACGTCATTATAAAAAGCATGTTAACCATAGGTGGCCAAGTTTTATCTNCATTTAATTAAGAATCAGTTCAGCGAAGAATTTGAGGAGGCGATATAGATAATGATAAGTAAATTATTGATATTTTAATGTATAATTCATTTGTACAAAGATTACAGTTTCTAGTGGTCTCTTTCTCTTAAAAAAATTTCTATTCTCTTCACATAAATTAGCTCAACTCTTTCATATGAAATAAAAGTGACAAAAATGTTGGAACTATACACAATATATAAGCACAGTGGCTATAACGTCTGCAAACATATGCAAACATAAGAACAGTAGAACTGTATAATAAATGGGTTTTGATATTACAATATATTCTGTACGTTCAGTTGGTTGGCCCTAATTAAAAATGTATAGTTCTATACACTGTGCAAAATTACAACGAACGCGATGCATGAAACATAATGAATAAATTAATCTGTTTCCATATTTTGTCAACTCCGTAGATACTGTATTGTTGCTAAACTTCCCGATCGTATCAAAGTAATTCGAGATTTCACGCAAAAACATCGTGTAATACAGTATTATGTTATTTTATGTAATAATATTAAACTATTAACACAAATAAAAATCAGAAGAACATTACCTGCTCGACAAAGCGTGGAAACTAAAAATAAAATAAAAACAAGATTAACACATAAAGAAATAATTATATGTGTAACTAAATAATTGCTGTAGAAACATAAGCACATTACTTTTTAATAACAAAAAGCAGTTTAAAACAGGAAAATTAATTCAATCATCAATTTTTCTATACTCCAGTAAGCTTTGTGAATGATGTAATAATTTGAAAAGTTGAATGTCTGGCATGTAACATTTTGTAATGTAGAAATATAGAAAAGCTGAAATTAATTTTCTTGATTTTATCGCAAAAGTAAATCGTCATAAATAATCAAACTAATAAGCATTTTTGTTTTAATTCTCAATTTAAATATTAAATTGTAAAATCACGGTCGTGTATTCTGTGCAGTTATGCTTATGCACGGCGTCGAGAGACGTCGCCGACCCCGAGGGAAAATTTACGTGGTCTCCAAGTAAAATCCCAATTTTCAATGTTTTTAAGTTGTAAGGTTGAACAATTTATTACCGCTTCGAACAGTAATTTTCATTGCCGTCATTCTATGGTTAATTAACGTGTAAGAAAACAAATTGTGGGATGATATTCAGGCCAGTGTGAATTCTGGCCATAGGAATTTTACTCCATCATCCCTCTCTTGTCGGTCCTGTGCTTATGCACAAACAAAGCAAATGAATATTGTTTCATTTTCAATTTGTTTGTAGTAACGACAGTATTTGTNATTAATTAAATTGAATTAACAGAATAAGCCTATATTTCAATGTTTATATACTAAAATATTTATTTATTTGATGTAGATTTCATATAAATATTAACATAACGTTGTAACAACAAAACTTTCGATGTCGTTAATTCAAATAGTCAAAAATTAAAGAAGTCTAATTGCCTAGGAACCAAACTGTACGTTGTGCATAAGTTATTAGATATCTACTTTTTAAGGCTAATTGTTGTCATCGTGAGAATGTAAAAGATTAAGAAATGATCCTAAAATGATTACTTGAAGGCCATACATCTACAAATTGTATAATTTTTTAAAATTTTATACTGTATAACTGAAAATACTAAATGTGTACGCTAAAGATGGGCGAATATCACTTTTCTCGAATTCTAATGTTAACCATAATGTTTCAAATACTGGAATGCTTAATGAACTTTACCTTTATAAAACGTGTTATGTTAATAATTTAATTTAATACTTATTATTTTACTTGTTTTGTTTATTTCTATACATTAATAAAGTAAAACAATGTACTAAATTTTAAGAAATAAAACTTCAAACTTTTTATTGTAATTTCGAGTTTTACAGAATTTTTTTTGTACTGTTATGTTCACTGCAGTAGACTAATCTCATTGTCATCTATTACAGATGTTTATTTAGGAAACGAAGCATTACTTTTTCGACGTAAAGCATTTTGCATTAGTCTAGGCCAGGTATCAACAACCTTTGCGCGGTGCTGTGCCGAACCTAATTTATAATGTTAATCCGGGTGCCGATATGATTCTACCAATTTTGTTATGTATAGTATCAAAATTTGTCCTGTTATAATGGAATAAAAAATTAATAATTAAAATTTAATTTTTACTACATTTGTATTCAATCAGAGTGCCACTGAAAATTGTCTCGCGTGCCATAGGTTGCCGACTCCTGTTCTAGGCCAAACTTCATTGAATGTATAAAATTAGTGTTTGTAAATTTTAATAAATGATTTATCTGAGTTTGTCTGTGTAAAGTTAAATATAGGATATAATTTTGTCTTTATATTCTGATGTAGGTAAACATCGAAAGCTGTATAACTCAAATAATTTATATTTGTATGAAAACTTTTGTTATATTTTATAGAAGAAACCTACTTCATTATGATGTTTTATAATTACATGAATCGAAAAAACTGAGATAGACGTTCGAATTAATATAATTCGAACTTTTATCGCAGTTTTTTTTGTTACTTAAACCATTTTATACAAAGTACTATCGAAAATTCAATTTATAGGCATAAAAGTAAAAATATGAGAAATTTGCAATAGAGCACTGGAAGTTTATTTGAGTTCAATTTAGACATTGACGTCCTTTATGACATGAAGAAGAAAGTGAATCCAGGTCGAAATTTCAAGTAAAACTCCATGACCATCGGGATGGAATTCGTACGAGAAATTCTCGTGATTAGAAGAATAAAATGGCAAAAAGCTTAGTTTTGAGAATAGGTATGGGTTTTACAAAAATTTGTAAATGCTAATAACGAGTAAAATCTTTATGTCCGACCCTGCTGGAGATACACCCCTTTTATCTTCTCACTCTCGACCGCCTTCCTCCCCATTGACGAGATAACTCGTCAAGTTAAAAAAAACTCGGTCTTTTCGGCCCTACAAAAATTTTTCAATTTTTGGATGTTATTTAAGTCTTGAAATTTTTTCAAAAATGTTTTCCCGCGCGAAAAAATTTTCTCGCGATTTTAATGTACCTTTAATGACGCATGATTAACACTTAATTGTTTTTTATGGGATTTTTTCATCAAATTTTATTCATCGTGCACGGATTTTACTTCGGTAAAGTTATTTAAAGCTACTTTCTGATNTCGCTGCATTTGGTGCTTTCCATGTCCATTTTATGTTGGGGTTCTTCTTGAAGAATGTACTCGATATAGACTTGTTGTGGTAACTTGCAAATTGCATCAGTCTTTCTCCTCTTTTATCAAATCCATAGATCCCCATGACTTGTTCCTAGTCGTTTCTTTTTTCCACTTTGGCGTTAAAGTCCCAATTAGATATTTGAAGTGGCTTCTATTCAGTGTCTCGGTTACATCGTTACAGAATTCTCTATTTCTTCGTCTGGGTGTGAAATTGCTTGAGTCTATACTTGTACAATCTGTATAGTGTACCTTTTTGTAAGCTACAAGGTTAAGTTGGCTATTCAATCAGAGATACTCGTTACGTCGACTATTCTGTTTTTCTGTGTTGGTAGTTTTGGTTTAGCCTGCCTTCACTCTACCTCTACTTTCATGCGCCTTTAGATATTGTACTGATATCTAATTTTGGATGGTTACATTTTGATGGATAAGATAGCTGTGATTCTACAATACGTTTTGACTATTTTTGTGACGACGTGGGTAAGCACGTGTATGTTAAGTTGTACCAAACAGACTGACAAGCAATTGCACTGTCCCCATTTTAGGGGCGATAGGATGACATTGCCAGGTTCTAAACTCATTAGTATCTCATTCGGTTCGCTAGCAATATCTCATTAGGTAATTTATAACAACTTGTGCAGTTCATCATCATCATCATCCAATTATTTCCAATTATGGTATAGCCTCTTTTACATAATCGTGTTTTATTTCTTCCTATGTTTGCCTATGATTTGCTTCTCTGCACCATGTTGTGCCTGTTTGTTTCCATATGTCATATTCCCATCTTAAATTTGGATGTCCTCGTGGATCATGTGTTGTCAGTCCTTCTCGCTTGATGTCCTGCCCATTGCTATTTGAGAGATTTAATGTGGATTACAGCAGTTACCTGGGTTATCTGCCTAATCCACTCTATTCTTTTGTAATCTCTCTTAGTTATTTCTAGCATGTATCGCTTCCAGTGGCGTGCCGTCATTGGAAGCGGTGGAAGCGCCGCTTCCCTTGTATTTTCTAAACAATAAATACATATCAATTTAATTCTAATTATATGAAAATAATCGCACAATATTTTATAATAACCGCATTATATATCTTATTACAAATTTCTATACTACACGTGAAAAAAAGATTGCTATTGTATATTCGAATATTAGTGGCGGAGTGGAAGCACTGTATTGTCAGCATCCAAAAAGCCAGATTCGCGCACGCGCTTTACAGAGCACCAACCTCACCCGGTTTAGCCGGTGGAAGCCTAGGACCTTGGGTGGAAGCCACACCTATACCGCATCCAATTGTATCCAGGACCGGTTCTGGGCTGTTAACCGCCTGCCCGCTAGGTATTTGGCCGCCCTAGCACCATTATGTGAATCATGAGTAGATTTATAACTTAACCCTACCGATAAGAATTTACTGGTATGTTTTTATGATAGTTCTATATAGTTGACAGAAGTTTTAAAAAATCCATTAAAATATTTGATATATTTATTTTGCTTTTATTCCGCTCTTCTATCTTATATTACTTACGGATTTCAATGTTAAGCCAGTGATATTACGATTTCGTACGTCTCATCTATAAGGGGATGTAGAAAAAACGTGTACAATTCTTGTACAATGTTAAAAAATTAACTGTTACTTTGGTAGCATCATTTACAACCAAATTTAATGAATGAGAGAGATGCAAGAGGTACAGAAAAAGCTCTAGAATTTATTTTCCTTAAATTTACGATTTATATACCTGTTGTCATAAAAATTTGTCTTTTCGCTTTTTTCCCGAGACTACAAATATTCGAGTACAAAGTAACTGGTTTCGACTTATTTCTACTTAAGAAGAAGTTAAATAATTAAGAGATTGGGAAATTAGGGACAAAATAAAACACTGCTGAAAGAGTTGAAATATTACTTATAAGCTTAACCGACCCAATCTGAGTACAGTGGGGACTGATTCTTGGTAATATTAGACGTAATATAAACAGAAATTTTTCAGTTCAACGAGAGTGACCGAAAAGTTGTAAATTTTGGAAATTTCCGTGGACACCTGGTCCTAAAACGAATTAGTTAGAAAACAAATGACTATTAAGTTTAAAATACAGTATTTAGATTTTACAGCTGTGGTGAGAAACGTTTAAAATTTACAACAACCCTGTCGCGTCCTTTGAGATATGCTAGTGATGCGAGAAAAGAGGCATTTGACATTAACCGGTATGGACACCTCCGGGATTTGGCAGCCTGCATGCATGCACGCACCGCACACTTAGCAGGACCGTCTCTGATTCCACTCATACAGGGCTATTTGACTAAGTGGTTAAGATTTAAAAAGTAAAGACGATTTTATGTTATTTTTATGTACGTTTCTTTACAAAGCTATATTTAATTATAATTTTCTTTAAAAGTNATAATTTTTAACGATACAATAGTCTTCGTTAGGCTTAACATCGACGAAAATTCAACGCGAAGCGACACGCAACGGAGAAAAATTTCAACATGGGATAAATTAATCTATTTTTTCGTACATGATTCGTTATCCGAAAAATAAGTTATCCGAACAACCCCAGTCCCCAATTGATTCGGATAAACGACGCTCTACTGTAAATTTAAACCGTTGAAACTTCAGAAAATAAATACGCAAATAGCTATTTAATTAGGAATCAGTTCAGCGAAGAATTTGAGGAGGAGAAACTATTAATAATAAATAAATTATTGATATATTAATGTATAATTGTTTTATACAAAAATATCGTTTTCTAAGAAGTGTCTTTCTCTTAAAAATTTCCATTCTCTTAAGATAAATTAGTTCAACTCTTTCAGTTGAAATAAAAGTGACAAAAATGTTGGAACTATCCACAATACATAAGAAGAGTGACTATAACGTCTGCAAACATATGAAAATATAAGAACAGTAGAACTGTATAATTAATGGTTTTGATATTACAATATATTCTATATGTTCAGTTTGTTGGCCCTAATTATAAATGTATAGTTCAATACACTGTGCAAAATTACAACGAACGCGATGCATTACACATAATGAATAAATTAATCTGTTTCCAGATTCTATTTCAACTACATAGATACTGTATTGTTGCTAAATTTCTTGACCGTATCAAAGAAATTCGAGATTTCATGAAATAACATCATGTAATATTACGTTATTTTATGCAATAATATTACACTATTAAAAACAAATAAAAATCAGAAAAACATTACCACTCCGAGAAAGCCATGGAACTGAAAATAAAATAAAAACAAGATTAACATATAAAACTAATCTCATTGTCATCTATTACAGATGTTTATTTAGGAAACGAAGCATTACTTTTTCGACGTAAAGCATTTTGCATTAGTCTAGGCCAGGTATCAACAACCTTTGCGCGGTGCTGTGCCGAACCTAATTTATAATGTTAATCCGGGTGCCGATATGATTCTACCAATTTTGTTATGTATAGTATCAAAATTTGTCCTGTTATAATGGAATAAAAAATTAATAATTAAAATTTAATTTTTACTACATTTGTATTCAATCAGAGTGCCACTGAAAATTGTCTCGCGTGCCATAGGTTGCCGACTCCTGTTCTAGGCCAAACTTCATTGAATGTATAAAATTAGTGTTTGTAAATTTTAATAAATGATTTATCTGANGCCTCCACTAGGCCCCCCCCATAACAAAACTCTGGCTACGCCCATGTTGGTATTCATCAATCGCTCTTTTCTTCAGGTGGATTGGCATTCCGGATTTGAAGATTACAAAGTTTCGTCCTAATGTAGAGTTACTATGCTAGTTTGATCTTCCTGTTGACTTCTGGAAGTAGTGAGCCAGATTTGGGTATTACTTGGGACAATTAGTCCCAGGTATATATACTCATCTAATGTTTCTAGTGTGGTGTCATTTATTGTTATGTCTTGATGTCTACCAGTTCATTGTACAGTACATATTGTTTGTCTTATCATAAGGAACTTTGTCGGTTCTCTCATTCTAAGTGCAATGGGTGTTGTAAATATGTTATGTTTGCGTGCCAATCATTTAGGGCGCTTCTGTAATTCTTTACTACTGTTACACGACTGTATGTAAATTTTTAATTTTGTTTTAAATAAAAGCGATACAGGCTCCCTTTAGATTTCCGTTTCATCCCCTTTCCTATCCTTCTTTGTAACTTCACCTTCAGCCTTTTCCTCTACATCATCTTTCTTCTTCATTTTCACCCCAGGCGATACCTTTAAGTAGCCCTGGTTTCATCCCCTATCTGCTAAAAGTAAAAAGTAAAACTGGTAGAATAACAAGACTTTATTTTTCTAGTGTTGAACTTCTTAGCGATTTAGCGTTTGCTACTGCTCAACTACTTACTGAGCGTCGTAATTTTAGAAGATACCTGGCGATGTATAACCGGGCAGAAACTGCTTCTTGCTTTTGCTCTACAGAAAACCTAGACACCGTCGACCATATGATCTATCATTGTCCAATTTACGATCAAGATAGACTTATTCTGAAAATAAAAAATTTTTACGCTTGATTTCAGGTGGCCATATCCACTCGATAAGCTTGTTCAGAAACCACTGTTTGATGCTTTTTACAATTATGTTCAAAAATATGGAAGAAAAGACTATTTATAATTTCTAATATATAGTTTTACATTTTAGTTTTCACTAAAAGCCGAATACTAATTTTATGTTTACTTTGTATCGTGTATTTTGGTTTATGTATTCTTAGTGTGTATAACTTCTTATGGGTTATACACTCTTATGGGTGTATAACCCATAAGAGTGGTGCACTTATTCTAATAAAAAACGAGAGAGAAACCACCACACGACCTTTCTCCCATGACAAAAAAATGTGTAGAGCGTGAATCTGCTAGCGTTCCCCGCGTTTCTTTATACAGCGAGAGTGTAGCGAAACGACGTCGTGAGCAGTGTTTGCCAATTAGAAACCAGTTTCAGTGTGTTCACTGTAAAGTGTTTCTCGAGCGCTGCATAAAGAAACGCGGCCGTTATTACTCTATCATGTCACACGAGACAACGAGCGTTCTTAATAGAAACCATCAAATTGAAGCCAAATTCAAAGCGCCATCACTCAACGAGATCAAAAAATAAAAATAAGAATATTACGTAAGACGAGATCTATTACCCCCTTATCCCTGAGTAAGAAATCGTAAGAAATTCTTGACCCCACCCACCCCAAAATATCTTACGTAATTTATGGACGGCCCCAAAGTTAAACGAACTACAAACTGATAAAGAATATCCAGTTCGTAATGTTAAATCAGTATCCACTAGCTACGGCGATTAAAAAATTAGTAGTTCTCATGGACTCTAAATGGAATGAATTTCAAGTTTATTTGCCAGATCAACTCAATGAAAAAAAATAACGGATAAGCATTTTGAGGATTTAAACAACATGAATGATTTAACATTAGTATACAGAGGTACGAAAGATTGTGGGAATTCTAATAAAGCACATCGGACAGTTTGTAGCTAACTAGTCATAGGCATGATTTATGGTACCAATTTTTTTTATTTATTTGCATGATAAAATTCACACCTCCATAGTGGATAGATAATTTTTCGATTTTTGAGGCTTAAAAAATTTATAGGCATGTGAATGAGGTGATTCTTGGTGGGTGAGAAACGATTTTTATATTTTTAAATGATTTTTCTCGATTTTGATTTTTCATGATTATGAAATTTTTTGATTTTGGGTCATTCACATTTTGTGAGCCAGAATCAGTATTTAATCACCAGTGCCGGCCCGAGGCAAGTTTTAGGATGGAGCGAGATCCTATTATGGCGCCCCCTTGGTTGCCCCTAATTTTATACCCTTTAATTTTCTTTACCACTAAGGCGCCCCCTAGGACTTAGCGCCCGGAGCGACTGCTCCGTTTGCCCTATGGTAGGGCCGGCTCTGTTTATCACTACTGTTTCTTTTTCCCACTTTGGCGTTAAAGTCCCCAATTAGATATTTGAAATGGTTTCTATTCAGTGTCTCGGCTACATCGTTCTTCTATTTCTTCGTTTGGGTATGAAGTAGCAGGAGCTTATACTTGTACAATCTGTATAGTGTACCTTTTTGTAAGCTATAAGGTTAAATTTGTTATTCAATCAGATATACTCGTTACGTCGACTGTTTTGTTTTTCCATTTCTTATTACTTAAGGATCCTACGCCGCTTGTTCTGCCCGTCAGTATCCTTCAGTAGTAAAGAGAATTGCCTGCTGTCAGATCTAATAGCTATTCACCTTTCCGTCTAATTTCACTAATTCCAATGACAAAATTGTAAATGTTAACATTCTGAAAAACTTTTACAAGTTTCTAAAAAAACACGAAATAGTTTTAAATTATTTCATATTGTTTAATGAAAATTATTGAACGTGAAAANTAATATTTTAAAATTATATGTAAATTCACCATCTTGCCCTACCCATGGGGTAAGATGGGGATATTATTTTTATAAACAACCCAAAGCGTGCTCAGCAGAAAATAATAAACAATAACTAAATCAACACCTGATCACTCGCTGAGAGATTTACTCTTAACGCAAACGTTTTCAATCCAATCAATGGATCATCGTCAGGTAAATTAGAACATTTCAAAAAATAGAACAACAAGTTCAAAATACAAAAATATAAATATTAATAACGGATAACCAATATGTTACTAATAATAATAGGAGCTTTAATAATATGTATAAAAAACTCTGTATAGTTAAGTTGAGAAACTCCGTACAGTTTATTAAGCAATATTAATATATAGTGTTATCGATTTGCCTATTAAGTTTGAAGTATTAATATTTTGTATACACAATTTATTTGTTATATTTTAATATTTTATTTTTATTTTTATTTTTAATTTTAGCAGCATTTGTATTAATTTTTCATTATTTAAAAACGTTATTTTGCTGTTAGTAGCATATTGGTTATCCGTTATTAATATTTATATTTTTGTATTTTGAACTTGTTGTTCTATTTTTTGAAATGTTCTAATTTACCTGACGATGATCCATTGATTGGATTGAAAACGTTTGTGTTAAGAATAAATCTCTCAGCGAGTGATCAGGTGTTGATTTAGTTATTGTTTATTATTTTAATATACAAGAANAGACAACGAGCGTTCTTAATAGAAACCATCAAATTGAAGCCAAATTCAAAGCGCCATCACTCAACGAGATCAAAAAATAAAAATAAGAATATTACGTAAGACGAGATCTATTACCCCCTTATACCTGAGTAAGAAATCGTAAGAAATTCTTGACCCCACCCACCCCAAAATATCTTACGTAATTTATGGACGGCCCCAAAGTTAAACGAACTACAAACTGATAAAGAATATCCAGTTCGTAATGTTAAATCAGTATCCACTAGCTACGGCGATAAAAAAATTAGTAGTTCTCATGGACTCTAAATGGAATGAATTTCAAGTTTATTTGCCAGATCAACTCAATGAAAAAAAAAAACGGATAAGCATTTTGAGGATTTAAACAACATGAATGATTTAACATTAGTATACAGAGGTACGAAAGATTGTGGGAATTCTAATAAAGCACATCGGACAGTTTGTAGCTAACTAGTCATAGGCATGATTTATGGTACCAATTTTTTTTATTTATTTGCATGATAAAATTCACACCTCCATAGTGGATAGATAATTTTTCGATTTTTGAGGCTTAAAAAATTTATAGGCATGTGAATGAGGTGATTCTTGGTGGGTGAGAAACGATTTTTATATTTTTAAATGATTTTTCTCGATTTTGATTTTTCATGATTATGAAATTTTTTGATTTTGGGTCATTCACATTTTGTGAGCCAGAATCAGTATTTAATCACCAGTGCCGGCCCGAGGCAAGTTTTAGGATGGAGCGAGATCCTATTATGGCGCCCCCTTGGTTGCCCCTAATTTTATACCCTTTAATTTTCTTTACCACTGAGGCGCCCCCTAGGACTTAGCGCCCGGAGCGACTGCTCCGTTTGCCCTATGGTAGGGCCGGCTCTGTTTATCACTACTGTTTCTTTTTCCCACTTTGGCGTTAAAGTCCCCAATTAGATATTTGAAATGGTTTCTATTCAGTGTCTCGGCTACATCGTTCTTCTATTTCTTCGATTGGGTATGAAGTAGCAGGAGCTTATACTTGTAAAATCTGTATAGTGTACCTTTTTGTAAGCTATAAGGTTAAATTTGTTATTCAATCAGATATACTCGTTACGTCGACTGTTTTGTTTTTCCATTTCTTATTACTTAGGGATCCTACGCCGCTTGTTCTGCCCGTCAGTATCCTTCAGTAGTAAAGAGAATTGCCTGTTGTCAGATCTAATAGCTATTCACCTTTCCGTCTAATTTCACTAATTCCAATGACAAAATTGTAAATGTTAACATTCTGAAAAACTTTTACAAGTTTTTAAAAAAACACGAAATAGTTTTAAATTATTTCATATTGTTTAATGAAAATTATTGAACGTGAAAACTCAAACATTTGTGAAAAAGTTAATAAATAGATTTATAATACTTTTAGTTAACTTACCAACTGAAATGGATTGCTCTATAAAATTAAAAACACATAAATTCAATGTTATTTCTAAATTTAAAATTGAAAACAAGTTTATTTACAATAAATAATGCATATTTATGATAATATCTCGAGTTAATTGATAAACTTTGAGAATATAACATTTTTCATACATAATTTTATTAAATTAAATACTTTAGAATATTTTTAAGATATTAGTAGCGAACTCTTGACATTTTTCACGGTCCAACCGGACATTCTGAATCGTTTTACCGTATTTTCGAATACTGTAAGTAGAGAATAATCTTATTGTAAGCGGCAACCAGAAGTTTCTGGAAACAGTGAGACTCGGTTAAAGTTTCAAAATAGCAAGACCCTACAATGTTCCAGTAACGCCTTTATCAATTGACCTGCCTTCACTGTACCTCTGCTTTCATGCGCCTTTAGATATTGTACTGATATCTAANTAATATTTATTATTTTTGTATTTTGAACTTGTTGTTCTATTTTTTGAAATGTTCTAATTTACCTGACGATGATCTATTGATTGGATTGAAAACGTTTGTGTTAAGAATAAATCTCTCAGCGAGTGATCAGGTGTTGATTTAGTTATTGTTTATTATTTTAATATACAAGAAGAATAAATTATAATGGTTAAATTGTCGTTTTCTTGAATATTGGCAAAGGAACAGTGTGCCCATTTAGCACAACTCTCTGTACATGCAGAGTAATAACCCTCCACAATAGAAGCATTCTGTGTCATTTGTCGTTTGTTTCTTGTTAGGCCTACCCTTGCTGATGCCTGTAACTTTTGATTTTACGGAATTTCTTTCGGCAAACAAAGACCGTTTTCCTTGGAGTGTCGAAACTACTGTTGATTGTTTTTATTGTTCCATCAGCTGCTGCTTGTATGGTGTATCTGTTAGGATTGCTGTTTTCCTTCTCCTCTCCTTCTGCTATTTTCGATGTTTTTCTTCGTTCCAACATGTATGGAATTGGCATTATTTCTATGGGGGAGACTCCAGTAAAAACTGAATGAGTAGGCCTACTTGTAGTGGTGTAATCAGTGACCGTTTCTGCACCCAGATTAAGCATACCTCCGAATTCATGGTTTTGTTTGTTCTAAAACGTTAATCCTGGTATGTCCTGCTGCTGAAGGGGCCTGTTTGTCATCTCTGCAGCAATAAAGTCTGCAGCCGAAAATACTTCTGAATTCATTGGCTATATTCATAATCAATCTGGGGCAAGACGGAGTACCCCATCTTGTCCCCACCATCTTGCCCCAACGTGCACTTTTCATATTGACTGCAAACACAAGTCAACTTTATTTCAAAAGTTTTAAAGGTTAATTTGAATACCATAATATCTTCATCTAAAAGATAATGTAAAAGTTCACAATGATACTTTCTTTGTAGAAACTTTTCAGGAGGCGTAAAATTAAATGAAGTATTTTTGAAACATGGAAAACATTCTTACTTCCAAACAAAGAACGATTCGGACGTTCTCTCGTCCCATGATCCCTTTTGAGGTTAACATTTAATTCCCCAAATAACAGCTAGATGAAAGCACGTTAACCACGAATAAACAAACAGACGTCCCCGTCTTACCCCATGACCCCATCTTGCACCACTTTCTCCTATGTGTTTGACTGTGATACAATAGCCATACTTTTTATCCAGCGCTGCGTCTGTCATTATTGGCCGTGAGAGATTGTGACAAAATTTTAAATTTTAACATTCTGAAAAACTTACGAATTTTTAAAAAAACGCGAAATAGTTTAAAATTATTTCATATTGTTTAATTGAAATTATTGAACATGAAAACTCAAACATTTGTGAAAAAGTTAATAAATAGATTTATAATACTTTTAGTTAACTTAACCGCGGGAAAAAAATCGCTCTATAAAATTAAAAACACATAAATTCAATGCTATTTCTAAATTTAAAATTGAAAATAAGTTTATTTACAATAAATAATGTATCTTTGTGGTAATATCTTGAGTTAATTGATAAACTTTGAGAATATAACATTTTCATATATAATTTTATTACATTAAATAATTTAGAATATTTTAAAGATATTAGTAGCGAACTCTTGACATCTTCCACGGTCCAACCGAACATTCTGAATCGTTTTACCGTATTCTCGATTACTGTAAGCAGAAGATCATCTTATTGTAAGCGGCAACCAGAAGTTTCTGGAAACAGTGAGACTCGGTTAAAGTTTCGAAATAGCAAGATCCTACAATGTTCCAGTAACGCCTTTATCAAGTTGACTATGCCTTCACTCTACCTCTACTTTAATGCGCGTTCAGATATTGTACTGATATCTAATTTTGGATGGTTAGATTTTGATGGATAAGATAGCTGTAATTTCTACAATACGTTTTGACTATTTTTGTGACGACGTGGGTAAGCACGTGTATGTTAAGTTGTACCAAACAGACTGACACGCAATTTCACTGTCCCCATTTTAGGGGATGACACTGCCAGGATCCAAACTCATTAGCATCTCACTCGGTTCTCTAGCAATATTTCATTAGATAATTTATAACTACTTGTACAGTTAATCATCATCATCATCATCATCACTTTCAGCTTATTCTAACATTTCCAATTATGGTGTAGCCTCTCTTGCATAATCGTCTTTTATTTCTCGTGGATAATACATCATAATTCTTGTGGACCATCTGTTGTCAGTCCTTCTCGCTAGATGTCCTGCCCATTGCCATTTGAGAGATTTAATTATGTGGATTACACTAGTTACCTGGGTTATCTGCCTGATCCACTGTATTTTTTTGTAATCTCTCTTATTTATTCGTAGCATGTATCGCTTCATTCACCTTTGAGCGACTTGCAGCTTCGCTGTTATTTCTTTCTTTAGTGTCCAAGTTTCGCATCGGTATGTCATGACTGGTATTGCTCAAACGCTCTTTTCTTCAGGTGAATTGGCATTCTGGACTTGACGATTACAATATTTCGTATACAGTTATTATGCTAGTTTGATTCTCCTGTTGAGTTCTGGAAGTAGTGAGCCAGATTTGGGTATTACTTGGTACAAGTAGTCCTAGGTATATATACTCATCTACTGTTTCCAGTATGGTGTTATTTACTGTTATGTCTTGATTGTCTCCAGTTCATTGTACATGATTTTCGTTTCCGCCAAGTTCATTTTAAAGCCAATTTCATTGCTATCTGCGTTTAAATTAGTGATTATTTCTTGTTGTTCTGTGCATATTGTTGTTCTGTAGGATATTTAGCTATCAAGGCGACATCGTCAACGATTCTTAGATGGTTGATGTAACACATCTATAGACAGATCTTTGTTCTTCCAGTGCATTTTACGGAAAACATTTTCTAGGATTGCCATGAAAAGTTTCGGGGATATTGAGTCTTCTTGTCGAATGCCTTTAGTACTGGGAAATTGTGGAGTGTCATCATATATTTTCACTTCAGCTTTTTCTTCTCTGTAATGTTGACCAGACAGAAAGGAAAATTCTTATTTTAAAACAAACGCGATGCGGTTATGAACGACGGAGGGAATGTCGACCGAGAGAGAGGGAGTCTTGTCAGGTGCTCGTATACAAGTGCCTGGGTGCAAACAATGGAGGCGAATGACCAAGCGGGACATTTGTTAAGACATGTAAGCCCTAAACCATTTGGGGGTAAACCGCCACAAAAACATCTGACAAATCGGTTAAGTTCAAAAACGTCAGAGAAAGACAATAACGGAGTAAAATACGAGCGCAGACTTCAAAGCTCTGTCGACACCTCTCTGACCTTTCTCGCAACCCGACTCGGTCTCGGAATCGGAGATAGAAGAATGACGACCAACCGGGGTGAGGGAGAAGGAACACAAGACCAATCAAAAGGGTATAATTTATAATAGAACTTTGTTACTTGTTGTATTATTTCGTTTTTGTTTGTGGCCCATGTGTTTTCGTTTATCAGCGTATTTTTTGTTACTTTCCCATAATTAGCATTTTTTAAAAATTCCGTTGTAGCTTTTTCTATTTTCAATTGCATTGTCAATCAGTTGTTCATTGTATTTCCTAATATCCTTTGTTATCTGTTTCCTTGTTCTCTTGCGTAATTCTTTGTACAGTATTCTATTCTCTGTGTATTGGTACTTGTTTTCATTTCCCGTCTTCGTTTGAACAAATCTTTAGTTTCATCCGACAGTTTCTTGTGTTAATTTTTGTTGCAGTTTTTCTATCTTTTTAGCACAGTCGAGAATAATTTCCATTAGCTGAAAGCTATCGTCTTGGTTCTGTAGTCTTTCGTCGAGTGCCCTTTAGTTTTGATCTGAGTTTTTCATTAGGTTGTTGACGTTGATTTCTGATGTTTTTGGTTTTCTGACTAAGTTAAATCTTCCTAGTTTTAAATCTAAGATAATTCTCGATATGACCAGTTGATGGTCACTGCCTGTTTGGAAATTATTAAGAACGCTGACATCCTTAACTGTGTGCCTTGTTAATAAGAATGTAGTCAATTTCGTTCTTAGTCGCTGCATTTGGTGCTTTCCATGTCCATTTTATGTTGGGGTTCTTCTTGAAGAATGTACTCGATATAGACTTGTTGTGGTAACTTGCAAATTGCATCAGTCTTTCTCCTCTTTTATCAAATCCATAGATCCCCATGACTTGTTCCTAGTCGTTTCTTTTTTCCACTTTGGCGTTAAAGTCCCAATTAGATATTTGAAGTGGCTTCTATTCAGTGTCTCGGTTACATCGTTACAGAATTCCTCTATTTCTTCGTCTGGGTGTGAAATTGCTTGAGTCTATACTTGTACAATCTGTATAGTGTACCTTTTTGTAAGCTACAAGGTTAAGTTGGCTATTCAATCAGAGATACTCGTTACGTCGACTATTCTGTTTTTCTGTGTTGGTAGTTTTGGTTTAGAGTGCGCGGATTTTTAGCATCCTCTGCCCTCCTGATTGGTTCCTGAGGTCTACCCCTCCCAGGGTCATTTGGGCCTACGGAGAATAAGAGCCGTGGTTTTTCTTGTGCCATGGCATACATGGGTGCCTTACCATGGTGCTTCAGTGAGGGTTGGCAAGGGGCAAGTGATGACATCCATTGGTGTTTGCCATTTACTGATGAACCTTTGGTTAACTGCAAGGTTTTACGTCCTGGGAGGTGGGTCACCACGCCCCTAAGCCGAATTGTGCAGTTAATGTTGGTCAGTAATATGCAGAGGTGACACATGACACCCTTTCATCTTCCCACCCCGTCGATCTTTAACCACCAAAACTTAATAGCATCAATCCTCTAACACACAAACCTCTCTCCAAAATTTCAAAAATGTTCGAAAAAAAGAACTGGAGTTATTAACTTCAAAGAAGTTGAATAAAACCGTGAAAATTATAACGAACGCGTTCTAATAAACATGATGAATAAATTAATCTGTTTCCAGATTTTATGTCAACTCCGTAGATACTGTATTGTTGCTAAATTTCTCGACCGTATCAAAGAAATTGGAGATCTCACGCAATAACATCATGTAATATTACGTTATTTTATGTAATAACTAGCAGGTGGGCCCGGCGTTGCTCGGGCAAAAGTAACGATAACTAAGATAAAGATTATTACGTTACAGTAAACCTTACCCGTTTTCACAGAATGCAAGAATTGNCCTTTAGATATTGTACTGATATCTAATTTTGGATGGTTAGATTTTGATGGATAAGATAGTTGTGATTTCTACAATACGTTTGGACTATTTTTGTGACGACGTGGGTAAACATGTATATGTTAAGTTTTACCGAACAGACTGACACGCAATTTCACTGTCCCCATTTTAGGGGCGATAGGATGACACTGCCAGGTTCCAAACTCATTAGCATCTCACTCGGTTCTCTAGCATTATCTCACTAGGTAATTTATAACAACTTGTGCAGTTAATCATCATCATCATCCAATTATTTCCAATTATGGTGTAGCCTCTCTTGCATAATCGTCTTTTATTTGTTTCTATGTTTGCCTATGATTTGCTTCTCTTCACCATGTTGTGCCTGCTGATTTCTTTATGTCATAGTCCCATCTTAAGCTTGGACGTCCTCTGGGCCTCTTAATTGTCGTGGACCATCTGTTGTTAGTCCTTCTCGCTAGATGTCCTGCCTATTGCTATTTGAGAGATTTAATTATGTGGATTACAGCAGTTACCTAAGTTATCTGCGTAATCCACTCTATTCTTTTGTAATCTCTCTTAGTTATTCCTAGCATGTATCACTTGATTCACCTTTGAGTGACTTGGAGCTTCGTTGTTATTTTTTTCTTTAGTCATGATTAATCCATGTCATGACTAAAGAAATGTCGCATCCTTATGTCATGACTAATATTGATCAATCGCTGTTTTCTTCAGGTGGATTGGCATTCCGGACTTGAAGATTACAAAGTATCGTCCAAATGTATAGGTATCATGCCAGTTTGATTCTACTGTTGACTTCTGGAAGTAGTGAACCAGATTTGCGTATTACTTGGGACAAGTAGTCCCAGGTATGTATATACTCATCTATTGTTTCTGGTGTGGTGTCATTTATTGTTATGTCATGATTGTCTCTAGTTCATCGTACATGGTTTTCGTTTCCTCCAATTTGATTTTAAGGCCAATTTCATTGCTATCTGCGTTTGAATTAGTGATTATTTCTTGTTATTCTGTAGGATCTTTAGCTATCAGGACGATATCATCAACGAAACTTATATGATTGACGTGTTCTCCATCTACAGATAGACCTTTGTTCTTCCAGTGCATTTTACGGAATACATTTTCTAGGGTTGCCATGAAGAGCTTGGGGGATATTGAGTCTCGAATGCCTTTAGTAGTGGGAAATTTTGGATTGTCATCATATATTTTCACTTTAGCTTTTAATTCTGTGTAATGTTGACCAGGCAGAAAGGAAAATGCTTGTTTTAAAACAAACGCGACGCGATGATGAACGACGAAGGGAATGTCGACCGAGAGAGAGGGAGTCTTGTCAGGGTACTCGTATACAAGTGCCTGTGTACAAACAATCGAGAAAACGGGGCTAATGACCAAGGGGACATTTGTTAAGTCACGTAAGCCCTAAACTATTTGGGGTAAACTGCCACAAAAACATCTGGCAAATCGGTTAAGTTCAAAAACGTCAGAGAAAGACAATAACGGAGTAAAATACGAGCGCAGACTTCAAAGCTGCGTCAACACCTTTCGGACCTGTCCCGCGACTCGAATCGGTCTCGGTTTCGCCTGGAGATAGAAGAATGTCCAATCGGAGTGAGGGAGAAGGGATACAAGACCAATCAAAAGGGTGTAATTTATGGTAGAACTTTGTTACTTGTTTTATTATTTCGTTTTTGTTTGTGGCCCGTGTGTTTTCGTTTACCAGCGCGATTATTTGTTACTTCCCCATGATTAGCATTTTTTAAAAATCCCATTGTAGCTTTTTCTATTTTCAATTGCATTGTCAATCAGTTGTTCATTGTATTTCCTAATATCATTTGTTATCTTTTTCCTTGTTCTCTTGCGTAATTCTTTGTACAGTATTCTATTCTCTGTGTATTGGTACTTGTTTTTATTTCACGTCTTCGTTTTAACAAATTTTTAGTTTTATCCGACAGTTTCTTGTGTTCATTTTTGTTGCGGTTTTTCTATCTTTTTAGCACAGTCCAGAATAATTTCCATTAGCTGAAAGCTATTGTCTTGGTACTGTAGTCTTTTGTCGAGTGCCCTTTAGTTTTGATCTGAGTTTTTCATTAGGTTGTTGACGTTGATTTCTGATGTTTTTGGTTTTCTGACTAAGTTAAGTCTTTTTAGTTTTAAATCTAAGATAATTCTCGATATGACCAGTTGATGGTCACTGCCTGTTTGGAATTTATTAAGAACGCTGACATCCTTAACTGTGTGTCTTGTTGGTAAGAATGTAGTCAATTTCGTTCTTAGTCGCTGCATTTGGTGCTTTCCATGTCCATTTTCTGTCGGGGTTCTTCTTGAAGAATGTACTCGATATGGACTTGTGGTAACTTGCAAATTGCACCAGTCTTTCTCCTCTTTTGTTCCTTTCATCAAATCCATAGATCCCCATGACTTGTTCCTGGTCGTTTGTTTTTTCCACTTTGGCGTTAAAGTCCCCAATTAGATATTTGAAATGGCTTCTATACAGTGTTTCGGCTATATCGTTACAGAATTCCTCTATTTCTTCGTCTGGGTGTGAAATTGCTTAAGTGTATACTTGTACAATCTGTATAGTGTACCTTTTTGTAAGCTATAAGGTTAAGTTGGCTATTCAATCAGAGATAATCGTTACGTCGACTATTCTGTTTTTCTGTGTGGGTACTGTGCGGATTTTTACCATACTCTGCCCTCCTAATTGGTTCCTGATGTCTACCCCTCCTAGAGTCATTCGGGCCTACGGAGAATAAGAGCCGTGGTTTTTCTTGTGCCATGGCATACAGGGGTACCTTACCATGGTGCTTCAGTGAGGGTTGGCAAGGGGCAAGTGATGACATCCATTGGTGTTTGCCATTTACTGATGAACCTTTGGTTAACTGCAAGGTTTACATCCTGGGAGGTGGGTTGCCAAGTCCCTACGCCGAATTGTGTAGTTAATGTTGGTCAGTAATATGCAGAGGTAATGACACATGACCCCCTTTTATCTTCCCACCCCGTCGATCTTTAACCACCAAAACTTAATAGCATCAATCCTCTAACACACAAACCTCTCTCCAAAATTTAAAAACTTTTGGACAAAAAGCGCTGGAGTTATTATTGAGATATATATATATAGCTGAAAGCTATTGACTTGGTACTATTATAATGGAAATTATATTATTATTCAATTTGTCAGTTATTTTTGAAGCAATGTACGAGTTTACAATGTTAATTTTTTTTATTTTTTAACATTATCTGTTTACATAAAAACGGTAAATTATTAATGTTCCATTTCGTATATATATACGTAGGCATATACAGTGGGTGATCGGTTAACGAACAGATCGGATAACGAACAGATCGGATAATGAACACTTTCGCGAAAGATTTTTATGTTCGGACAACGAACACATGATCGGATAACGAACACCCAACAGAACAAATACAAGAAGAAGCGACGTAAAATAATGAATACCGATTGGTCTTCCCTTGTCTTCGGGCAACAATTCGAAACTTTTCGGAGTGTGGGAGACGTCGACATCGACGCTCAAGCCGATCGGATAGTATTCCTCCGAACTTTGAAATTCTCCCTTGTAATTCCAGCCTTTTATTTTTCTGACAAAACAATTCTTTTGTGTATTCACGAGACTGTCGGGTAGGCACTCGTTAAGTTTTGCGTCTGTTTTTCTTTTCGAAAGATGAGAGTATAATAGCAAAGGTAGAGAGTGGACAGAAGATACCTAATGTTGCCGGGCAATATGGAATAAACAGGTCTACAGTAGGCCTCAGTTCAATCTTATTTAAGAAAAATGCTGTGTAATCAAAAAGACTCCAGCAGCTAAAGCAGTAACAAAAATCACTTCTGAGAAATAAAGAACATCGAAGAGTTCGTAATGGAACCTAAAACTGATCTGACGACAGAAGAACGCCTAGAACTTTTGAATGAAGAACACCAAGAAACTCAGCAAGATATGTTTTCTTCTGAAAAAGAGGATTAGTGTCGATATCTTTAAAGATCCTTTGTAGAAGTGGGAGGATGTCAGAACAACGGTCTTAGAATGGCATCCAAACCATGTTGAGGCTTGGGGACCTCTACAATTACAATGCTATTAATTACTTACGAAAAATCGTGAAGAAGAGAGAAAAGCAATCGACATTAGACAGATTCTTTAACCCTTTCAAACGGAAAAAACATGACTAATAAAAACGCAACACTGTGTATGTAGGCCTATAATATTTACTATCAGAACTACTGTATTAATATAATTTATTATAAAAATTAACGAAATCTTACACCGACTACAGCTGGTCCAAAACTTTGATCCGGAATCTAAAAGAATAATATATTAATTTTTTATGTGCAATATGAGAGAAAACTTATGCAATCTATAACACTTTTTTACTAATAAAAAATTATTACTACTCTAAACATTAGAATATTTTAAATTTATGTTAACTATATTCTAAATATGCTTATTTATTAAACATTAAGGTGATTTAGGTAAAACCAGGTCACCAAAAGTGTTCTGGTTAGGTTAATAATTTCATTTAATACTTATTATTTTACTTGTTTTATTTATATTTGTAGAACATTAATACAGTATTAAAGTAAAACAATTTACTAAATTCTCAGAAATGAAACTTCAAACTTTATATTTTATTTTCGAGTTTTACAGTAACTTCTTTTGTACTGTTATGTTCACTGCAGTAGACTAATCTCATTGTTATTTATTGCTCCCAAATTGGATAAGTTGTTCCAATTTTACTTTTTCAATATTAATTTTTTTAGGTTTTTTAAAAAATATTTTACTATTTTTACTTTTATATTGAACTTTTTGTTTTCAAGAAAGTTCGGTCCTGTCGATTAAATTAGCATTTAGCGTAATTCTCCGTGTCAAACCTCTGTTCGAATTTCAAGGAAGTTTAATGACGCATTGAAAAAGGTAAAAATAGGTGATCTCTTTTCATTCCATTAAACTTGCTTGGAGTTTGTACGTTGCCATTCACTGTCCGAGCACCATTGTGAGTCGTGCCAACGCCAGAATAGTCTTAACAGAGGCAGCGTAATATGTGCTGGTGCCTCGTTTAACTAATTAAGCCAAACCAATCCAAAAATAGTATCCGTCAAAGTAGAAATCTGTGTGACTGACTTAAATCTATAGATCACTCCGCCTTTCCCTACTTTTCCAATTATCACCAGGCTAAAAGAGAGTTCGCCTTTGTTTACACAATTGCTTGTTTCGAGGAAAAACTATCGTATTCATAACTGATAAAACTCGAACAGCTTAACTATATTTGTGGCAAAATTACGACAGAACTAACCCATCCTGTCACCCTATCATCATCCCTAAATTAAGAACAGTTGGTGTTGACCAAGTGCAATCTGTCATCTCTCCGACTCTAACTTGTGATTGTGTTTTTCGAACTGTGTTGGCATTGCCAGCTTGCCAGCTCTGACCCTGTTGGATTGCTGTTGTATCAGGTAGGCATAAGTTGTACCTATTCCTTATCTAAAGGACAGTACAGCTAATAAGCCTAAATACCGTATTTTATCGATTTAATCCGCGCTCAGATAAAGACTGCATTTAATTTAATGCATCACTCATCTTATATTCAAAATAAAAACTGTTGTAAATTAATATGTAAAAGTTCTTTACCATTTGAAATTTTACGTAAGGGCCCAGAAATAGTTTGTTTATGTAAAGGATGAAACATTGTGTAACCTGGCTAGTATCTCCAAATAGAAGATACTCAAGGTAAGACATTTGTTTAAAAAACTTTAAATCAACATGGAGAATGTACTGTACAATTAAATACAAAGAAGTTTGATAGGACAGACTTTACGAGTTGGAAATTTAGAATCAAAACGGTCATGGAAAATAAAGGATTAGAAAAATACTTATTTGGATGATTCTCCTATACACGAATCCGAAAAGGAAATTTAGAGGAAATTTGATGCCCTAGTTAAGGAAATATTAACATGCTCCATAAATGATACCAAAGTGTCGTTAATTCTAACATGTAGAATAAATAAAGAAACCTGGGAATCGCTGATTAAGACATATGAAGGCGACATTAGACGGAGACGTATTGAGGCTAGAAATGAAGTATCAAGGGTACAAATGAAAGGAAACGAGGCCTGAAAAGAATATCCGTTAAGAGCGGAAAAACTACTTGAAAACGCGGGTATACTGAGTGCGCAGATAGACGATAACGAATTCGTAAGTGTCCTAATAAAAGGATTACCGAATAAATATAATTTAATAGCTATAAAGATTGAAGACAAAGAAAGGATGAGCATGAGTGATATCTACAGGCTCTTCAACACATATGATGAGAGTTACGATCAAGCCGAATATAAAAATCTTCCAGCAGCGTACAAAGCAAAAATTAAGGAGCAAAATAGTTAAGCTAGGTGAAAATACTAACCGAGAAAGAATAATTTGTTTCGTTTGTAACAGAGTTAACAGAGTAGAGCATAAAGCTTCTCAGTGCCGGTATAACTCAAGAAAGTATTTAGAGAATCCAAGGGCAGATGGACACAGAGAAACAAATTTTAAGAAATCTTCAAGAGCAACCGTTGCAAAGACCGGGGAAAAAGGCACAAAAACAAACACAGCTCTAGCCTTGAAAGCAAGAATTATTACAGAAACTAATTCAGAAAATGAACAGTGGAGTTACCACTCACATGACATGCAACTTACATAGTATGATGCAAAAACAACGAAATGAAACAAAAATAGCCCTAGCTGATGATAGTTATATAATATCCGAAGCCCGAGGTACTGTTGACTAGACGGTAAAATTGGCATCAAAGTAATACTAAAGGATGTACTCTATGTACAGTACTGTACAGTACCTTAGCTAACAAGTAATTTAACATCAGCAAAGAAACTAATAGATGATGATAAAAGTGTGGTTTTTAATAAGGATGATGGTCAAATATTAAATGATGAACGGGTAATAATAATCTTGGAAAAATAAAACACGATTTTTATACGATTACACCTAAAAAATTAAACACGAACTCAGTCTTAAAGGAAAGGAATCATGCTGGAAACCTGACATAAAAGATTAGCTCATATAAGGATCCCTACATGGACTTTATGATAAAATATGATATGTATACAAATTCAACTATCATTCAAGAAACAGGCTGGAACACTGTGTTACATGCGTTCAGCAAAATATGCTAGGAAACGCTTTAAAGAAATCTGAAGACAAACTAAAAAACCATTTGAACTCTTACATTTGGATATAATAGGTCCAATCATGATAGCATCCATCGGGGAGTTAGATTTGTCCCAACAATAGTCGATGACAATTCCAGAAAAGTGTTTACATCATCCTTGGAACAAAAATCCGATACGCATGAAACACTGAAGGAATTTATTGAGAGGCTACAAAACGATAAAAGACGTAAGGAATGATAATGGCACGAAATTTTTAAATAAAGAAATGAAACAATACTTAAAACGAAAAGGCGTAGAACATAAATTAACCACATATTATTCACCTGCTCAAATTGGTATTGTAGAAACGGCCAATTAAAGTCTGGTTGAGAGAAGGAACAAGAGCCATATTAATACAGCAGATTTTCCAACAAACTTCTAAACAGAAGCAATGAATACTTTAACCCACATAAAAAATCGAATACCTTCAAAAATGTTTGATAAGAAGACATCTGAAGAACTATTTAGAGGTAAGAGACCAACGGTCGGACACTTAAAAGTCTTTGGTTGTCAAGTACTGTACTGTACAACATTGGACTTCTAAACAAATCAGGGGAAAATTTGATAAAGTGACTGAGCCAGGAATATTTGTGGGGTGTGAAATTCGAAGTTAATAAAAGCATTTAATACTTTAAAAGTTTAATAAATTTAAAATAAAAATGTCCTCAACCAAAGGAATTTGACCCTACAAAAACGAAATCTAAAGTACATGCGAGAATTATAACTCTTTTTGTTTTAATATAAACATTCTCACGATTAAACCGTATATAGTTTACAGTTATCGGCGATATTCGTCATATTGTTGTCATTCTAACAACACCTTTAACCTCACACCTGGTAAAACAATTGATCACCTGACGAATTTTCCCACCAAAAAGGTATAAAAGCCATCCTCCTTCCCCCTCTCCGGGGAATCGCTGATCAAGAAGTCGCCATAGCACCATCAAGACGGACATTCGCTTCCCTCTAAACGGCCGCACCCAAAATTAGAAGACCTTCGATCCCAACCTTCAACTTGGATCCCGCTTTTCTGAAATTAAGGACCGTCGATATCATCGCAAGAGGTATGAACGCTTTATTGTAAGCTCTCTCTCTCATACGCGAATGAGACGTAACGTGTTAGAACGTTTGTTTTATTATTTGTCTGTAATAAATTGTTAGTTTAGAAAAATGGTGTCTTTATTCGACTATGCCAACGCCTTATCGTCGGCCCCGTAACTCTCCTCCACTCGCGTAACGCGTAACCGCACGTTACTACCATCCCTGACAAGAAAGTAGGTCACCGACCAGTGGCCGGAAGGAGAGGACTCCTCTTCCCTCCCGCTGGCTCACATATTGGTGTCACGGAAGTGGGGTTGGAATCTAGAAATCCCTAGAACCCTCACATGGGGTATTCGAATGAAAGAAAGGACATTTAGAAACTTTAACCCAACAAATTCAAATATAGCGAAAACTAGAAATGTCATTTTCCTTGAACATAAAAAGTATGAAATACTGTAGTCTCCTATCACCCAACGAACAATGTAACAAAAGGGACTACGCATTAATAAAATTAACACGTAATGAATTCACACTACATCAGTGTGATGAAACTCTGTATCAAGATGAGGAACAACATGAGGAAAACTCGAATTATTACATCGAAGGGGATTTCTGGAAGATACAAGTTAAAAAGCAACGCCAAGACCAAGATTTTACTATGAATCTCCACTAAGTGAGGAAGAAAGTAATTTAACGATGAACACGGAGACCCAACATATCAGCCAACGGAAACCAACTTCATGACTTCCTGTGAGTTATACATCCGAAAAACATGAAGAAGCCATTAATTCTCTAGATAAACAAAAGTGGATCGAGGTGACGAATAGAGAAATGAGGTCCCTGGCAAAACATAAAATATGGGAGATTATTAAAACCAATAAAATGTAGATGAGTATACTCTATAAAAAACAAATCCAGAAACATTCGAAAAACAATATAAGGCAAGACTCCTAGCTCTTGGTTGCTGGCAAATATTTGGTAAAGACTACAGGGCTCACCAGTAACGAAGGCAGACAACTTTAGAACTCTTACAACGAATGCTGCGATGAAAGACTGTGAAATACACCATTATGACGTAGAGACTGAATTTTTGTATGACAAGTTGGAAGAAAAATCTATATGAAGCAGCCTGAAGGGTTTTAAGAGAAACAAGACTCAAATATTGACATGAAAACTTAACAAAGCCCTAACAATCCGGAAAAGTTTGGTATGAGACACTGAAGGATTACCTTACGAGATTTGATTTCAAAAACTTTAAATTCGATAAATGTGTATTCAGTTACGAAAAAAATAACTCAAAATTAATACTGGGGCTACATGTAGATAATATGATACTGTAATTATAAAATCCAATACTGAAATTTTAGAAGCATTATAAAAGACAAAAAATATTTTGTATTAAAGGAGTATACTAAAACAAACAACATTCTGGATATAGAAATAATAAGAAATGACAATGTCATGATAAAACAAGAATCGTACATAAGACAGTTGTTTAAAAAATTTAATATGGAGGACTCCAATTCAGTTGCAACTTCCATAGAAGTCAATATATATTTCGAGAAGTTTGAGACCTCAAAGTCATGTGATCGAAGGAAATATCAAGAAATATTAGGATCATTGATGTATTTAGATACAAAATCCAGGCCAGACATTGCATATGATCTAACACCATCAAAATACCATAAAGATCCACAAGAAATCCAAATGGAAAATATAAAAAGTCTTCTTTCTATATTTAAAAGAAATACTAGATCATGGGATAATTATAAAGTAAAGGAAATATGGCAAACTTATTACGAAGAAGTGCAATTGCAATGTTATTGTAATGCAAGTTGGAAGTGTGGCACAACAAGGCAATACCAAACAACTAGAATTATATATCAACTACGACCAAATCTCATTTAATGGACATCTAAAACACAACTAAACACTGTCTTATCGACATGTGATGCGGAAATAAATGTTATAGTAACCAGTATAAGAGAGGAAATTTATTTACAATTACTCATCTGATACAATTACAATAGTCTGATGGTTTGATTTTAACCTTCTGTGATCGAAAAGATCACAGAATATTAAAATCAAACCAACAGACTACTATATACAGTGGTACCTCAGGTTACGAACGCCCCAGCATACGAAATTTTCAGGATACGACATGAAATTCGAACATATTTTTGCTCCACGATACGAACAAAAACTCACCATACGACGTTACATTAGTTCGCATTTTTCATTTGTTTTTCTTACTACAGTTATTTTTTT